>NW_007478174.1:0-305 GCF_000475195.1 Diaphorina citri
GGTTTCGCTCCGTTCGTCACGTTGAGTGTCCATGGTGGAGTTTGCGGTTTTGAAGTCTGCAAATAGAATAGAATAGAATATACCCTGCCTATACTGTCAGAATGAGACTGAAAGGTCCCTTTACTCCCGCAGTCTAAACAAGGTCTTAGTTTTTATGTAATATTTTAAAATGAAATCACAAGTTCAAAATAAAGTAAATATCGAAATTTAAAAAGTATATCTTCTAGGGAAGTCTGTAAATAGTAATGAAGGTGAGAAAACCCTGCCGAACTGGCTCGTGTAAAGATACACAGGCGTACTTACTG
>NW_007478175.1:0-305 GCF_000475195.1 Diaphorina citri
AAATTGCCGGTCCCTTGGATTCCCACTTAGACAGGTTCGATTTCCTACTGTACTTACCATAATACTAAGTACACCATTAATGACCACTGTGGTTTAAACTCGGTTAACAGTATTGTAAACAGTATTGTATTGTTTAGGTTTAATTCATGCATATTTAAATTCGCATGTGTTTTCAGATTTACCTCGTTTTAATTCCACTTTCTCAATTTCCTATGGTATCTTCGTGGGTTTTTATGCTTAATAATGTTTTTTTTTTTTATTATTATTATTTTTTTTTTAATGCTTGATAATGCATTGCTTTTTTA
>NW_007478176.1:0-305 GCF_000475195.1 Diaphorina citri
TTACATAGTTACAAACATTTACTCTCAGTTATGATTTCTCAATTTATAATTTTATAGCCTAAACTCCTGAAGGCACTATTGCTCATTAATTAATCACAGGTACATAAGATTTGTACACAACAATACAACAAATACCCTATTTGAACTGTCATACAGGACTGAAATGGCCCTTTATATGTAAAATGTACATACATGTGTCCTAATTTTCTTTGTGTACTTTGCTTTTATGTTTTCAGATTCCCAGGAAGGCTGTTGTTTATTAGTATCTAGGAACATCACTCAGTCCGAGTGGGCACTCATTGATT
>NW_007478177.1:0-305 GCF_000475195.1 Diaphorina citri
GCGCAGCGCGACCGTATTTTTTATTATTTTCCACAAGTTCGGCCATGCCTTTTCCACAAGTTTGGCCATGCCTCGCCACAAGTTTGGCCATGCCTCGGGATGAACTAGCAGGATTCCGGAGCGAAGCGACGGAATTCAGCTATAATTTAATATTTTCCTGTCGTACAATATTTTCTGAAGGTCTCTTACCCTTTTTTTCAACTCTTCCTCGCCAGTCTTCTTTTTTTTTTCCTTATCCTATAGGAAGGAAAGTAATGTAATCGGGTCAAATTTTCGATGGTCAGATTTTAGTGCCAAAACATGTT
>NW_007478178.1:0-305 GCF_000475195.1 Diaphorina citri
TGGAAGGGAGGGTTGGAATCAAAATAGGAGAGAGGAGAAAGAGGAAGAAGATAAAAGAGTGAGAGGAAGAGAGAGAGAGAGAGGAAGAGAGAGAGTGATAGATAGTGAGATTGTTTGTGTGAAGCGAATTTAGATTTATGTACGTTTTATGCTGGGATTGTGGGGATGTGGTTTTAGATTTAGAGAGAAAGCTGAAAAAGCTAAAGTACAGGATACTCAAGGTCACGAGCTCGCCAGCCTAGTTAGCTTAGTTGGTAGTGCGTCTGCCTTGTAAGCGCTAGGCCGCGGGTTCGATTCCCGCCCGG
>NW_007478179.1:0-305 GCF_000475195.1 Diaphorina citri
TCTCTCTCTCTCTCTCTCTCTCTCTCTCTCTCTCTCTCTCTCTCTGTCCCCCCCTCTCTCTCTCTCTCTCTCCGTTTCTTTTGCTTTTCTACTTGTTCTCTGACTCTCTCCCTTGTTCGTTGTCTTTTAATTTTCCCACATTTTTTTAACTTCTCTCTCTCATTTCCTTCTCTACATCTTTTCTTCCTTTTCCTTTTTTTTCTATCTCCTTTTTATTCTTCTCTTTCTCTTCTTTTCTATTACTTTCTTTTTTTCTTCCTCTCTCTCGTTATTGTCGGATGTATACCCGGTGCTTTTGACAGAAC
>NW_007478180.1:0-305 GCF_000475195.1 Diaphorina citri
TCCTTCTCTCTTCGATTTCGGGACGATAAGACCATAGCAGTTACAGTTCCCTCTGTCAAACCTCTTTTTTTTTTTAAATAATAATTTGATTAAACTCACTTTGGACCCGGCCAAAACGGCAATCTCTACCATTCAACCCTATTAGAACTGATCTCTACCATTCAACTCTATTACAAGTGAGACAATACTCACATAGATTTGCACCTGGTTGCCAAAGTTCATGGGGGGCGCAGGCTGCATGGGACCCCCGGGGCCTCCCCCTCCCGTTCCATTATTATACATGAAGTGTCGGGGTGGGGGGCCGC
>NW_007478181.1:0-305 GCF_000475195.1 Diaphorina citri
ATGCTTACTTTGTTCAGTCTGTATAGTGTTTTCATTTCTGCTGCCAGTGGTAAGTATTTTGTTATTTTCTCCGTTTCTTTTTGTTGTAGGTTGTGGTCTGCGGGGTGTGCCATATCGATGATGTATCCCAGTTTGGTTGTCTTGTCTATATAGACTATATCAGGTTTATTGTGTTGGGTAAATGCTTCTGTCTGGATGGTTTTGTTCCAATATATTGTCGATTTTTCGTTGTCCAAAACAGTTTCAGGCTTGTATTTGTAGTAGGGCTCTTCTTGTATCTTATGTCTGTCTTTCTTTGCTAGATG
>NW_007478182.1:0-305 GCF_000475195.1 Diaphorina citri
TGTTAAAAGAATTTCATTCAGGAACTTTCGGCTCACTGAGTAAATACACTGAAATGAACAAGATAAATCTACATTTTAATTAACAGTCGTTCATGTCATTATTTAAAAAAAAATCCAGTGTTGTTCAGTGGAAAATTATTCAAACTTTGTAAATTGTTTAACATATTGTCAAAGAAAAAGTTTCAATTCGATGTTGACAGTAGACTTGATCTTTATTTACCATTTGCTCATAATCACAATTTTATTATTTACCTACCTGGTTATGTACAGGATCGTAGGGTATTTCCCTAAGTTTTCCATTCTGA
>NW_007478183.1:0-305 GCF_000475195.1 Diaphorina citri
CAACTGTCTCCTGGACAAGGGCAAGTGCTCACCTGATGGACAGGAACTGAAAAGTGAGTAGCTTACTAGGAAATAGGTAATATTTCATTTATTAAGATAAACCATCTACCTAAATCCAAAATGGGTTCTAAATCCAAATTGACCTTATGTCTCCCACCAGGACACTCCATCTTCTAGTCTATATGTAGATATTCATAGATTCATATAAGCTCAACCCATCCTTTAGAGCTGTTTGCCCCTACACCTAGGCCTGAAAGTGGGCTTTTTGTGTATAGTCTAAATATAAGTATTGCTCATAACGTAAA
>NW_007478184.1:0-305 GCF_000475195.1 Diaphorina citri
TTTTTAGTGCCAAAACACGTTTTGAGGTACCTAGAGCCTAAATACAAAGTTTCAGCCATTGGTCCGTGTGTCTGTCTGTCTGTAAATTTTACCGCTTTTTGGCGGTTTTCGGTGTAATTCAATAATATCTCGCGAACGGTATGAGCTAGAGACTTGAAATCGAACCCGCGACCTAGCGCTTCCAAAACAAACGCTCTACCCTCCAAGTTAACTAGGCTGTTACAAATGATTTTGAAAATGTTCCTTGTCAAGATTTTTCTGCGCTAAGAGGGAAAAGTGGGAAATGCGGAGTCCTTCCTAGAACA
>NW_007478185.1:0-305 GCF_000475195.1 Diaphorina citri
GAGCATTTGCTGTGCCTAAAGTAAAACAACCGAAAAATCCTCCAAAATCACAAAAACAGAATGGTACACAATCACTACTAAAGAATGATACTAATCCAAAAAATAATGCTCAAAAATCGACGCCACCAAAAAATAATGCATCACCAGCACAGAATGCTGAAAAATCATCGCCGACACAGAATGCTCCGAAATCACCTAATCCGAATGCTCCGAAATCACCTCCTGAACCAAATGCTCCGAAATCACCTCCTAATCCAAATGCTCCGAAATCACCTCCTAATCCGAATGCTCCGAAATCACCTCCT
>NW_007478186.1:0-305 GCF_000475195.1 Diaphorina citri
GGGTTTTACATCAATTTAGCTTCGTATCCCTTTGGCTTATATGTATTGGACTATTTATTCCCTTTATCTGTGGCTCTTTTAAGGCAAGGTTTCGACCCGGGATGATGTATGAAATTCTAGTCTAATTTTTGTTGTAGTACTAAGGATCAGCATTTTCCAGTCAGCTCTATTTTGTGCTGAAAAAGGCTGACCAGATACGCCGCAAAGGCCCCATATAAACGAGAAAAAGAAAAAGACCAAGGTGGTCAAAAATGGTTCATGTTCTCTTGACTAATAAAGTAATTTCTTTCACTTAAGGGTACATA
>NW_007478187.1:0-305 GCF_000475195.1 Diaphorina citri
GAGAGCGTCATACTTACACCTAGCTTGTCATTCCCCATGATCATTAGAAGGGAGTAATGGCCTGTCTACAAAGAACTCACAAATAAAACCCGACTTTCCATTCATTTTAGAATTTAGATAGACATCAATACGGTTCAACAGTCGCTTATTTTGCCCTAATAAAAATTTTGTGTCGACATTTTCATATGCGAATTTTAACGAGAAACCCCCGCTTTTGCTTTATTCATTTTTTTTCCAAACCAAAAATTCACGCATTTCATTCATACGAAACATGTAATCTTCATTAAAAATGCAGCTGAAAAATT
>NW_007478188.1:0-305 GCF_000475195.1 Diaphorina citri
CTCTCTCTCTCTGTTCTTTTTTCATGTGATCATGTCTGAGGGATGAAATGCAAGAGAGAGATGGAGAAGAAAAGGAGGAAGAGGGGAAGAGAGAAAAGAAAGGAGAGCAAGAGGGAGAAAAAAAGGAAGGAATAGGGGGAACAGGGGAACAGAGGAAGAAAGGGTAGAAGAGGGAGAGAGAAAGGAGGACAGCAAGAGAGAAGGGAGGAAGAGGGTGTAAGAAAAGGAAAAGAGGGGAGGAGGGAGAAAGAGACAAGGGACATCAAAATAAATTTGGTGAGATCAGAACAAAATATGCAAGAAAA
>NW_007478189.1:0-305 GCF_000475195.1 Diaphorina citri
AAATGATGCTGGAACGAGATAGATTCCCACCGCATCCTTCCATAGTAGCACAACATGAGGAGTATATCAGGTAAATATGGTTAGCCCAGTGGTAACGCGTTTGTTTGCCATTCAGAAGGCCCCAGGTTTAATTCCCATAGTCGACAAAAAAAGTGTGAAATATTTCGATTGCAAATATCTCAACAGGTCTTACTATTGGTGTTCTCATGGTTTCTAGTGTTGATCCTGCCCCTAAAAGGGAAGTATTGTGTTTTTAAAATCCAATTTCCTGTAAAATAATGTATTTTTATTATATCGTGGAAAAT
>NW_007478190.1:0-305 GCF_000475195.1 Diaphorina citri
CAACAAACACATGCTGCGGCCCTACTTTGAAGATGTCGGCTCGAGAAATTTGACGGCCGTTGTCGGCCAGGTGGTTATACTCAAGTGCCGGGTTAAACAGCTGGGCGAACGAACGGTAAGTGACTGCCAACTCTTGTGTTACGGGTTCGATGCCCGACATCGATAAAAAATTTTGCTCTCGTATGTAGCTTTGATCGCAGATACATACATATGTAGGTAGGTATATAAAATATCATACGGGTTACATTCAGGTGGTCTCGTCCTGACCCAGCATCTAAATGGAAAGTAGGTATCAAATTTTCAAG
>NW_007478191.1:0-305 GCF_000475195.1 Diaphorina citri
ACAAAATGGGTACTAAATGATGGGCTTTGGTACAAATTCGCAGCAAAAGTTGTGGTGCTAACTTCACGCACCTCTATTGTCTACCTTATTTTTTGCTCCAACAGGTGTGGATATGATGTCCCAGAACCCTAATAACCTCATGTAGATAATAACCCCATGCAGAGTGCCAGTCAAACAAGGGGAGGAAACCATTTCGGTCCCAAATTTTTCATACAAGTCATTACAGTTATACGGGACCCAATTGGTAGTAAGCCCGGGACCCAATTGGTAGTCGACTACCTTAAGAAAAAAGGTCATGGGACCGA
>NW_007478192.1:0-305 GCF_000475195.1 Diaphorina citri
ATATTTAATGTTATGTTGTGGTGTTTTGCTGACAGTTACTGTTGCATTACCCTTATTCAACCTACTCAACATACCCCTATCGTCTACGCCATCTTCATTCTTGCTGTGATGTATACAATTGCAAATGTTTCCCCATGAAAGAAGTAAGAAGCATGGATTTAGATAACAAAAGAACACTGCTTGCTCGGAAATTACGAGGAGATAGATCGGTACCATAGACCAAAAGATGTCAATACAAATAATAAAATTATTATCTTTTCCACTGAGAATGGATCTCAGATTTCAAAATATTGATCCAAATAACA
>NW_007478193.1:0-305 GCF_000475195.1 Diaphorina citri
TAGAATAACGAAGAAGAAGGAGATAGAGAAAGAAAAAGGAGGAAGAAGAGAAGGTATAGGAAGAGAGAAAATAGAAAGTGGGAAAAAAAAATCTGACAAGAATGAAAAAAAAGTAAAAAGGAACAATAATGGGGAGGAGAATGAGTAGAAAAAGTAAGGAGGAAGAGAAGAAGAGGAAGAAGAAGAAGAAGAAGAGGAAGGGGAAGAAGAAGAAGAGGAAGGGGAAGAAGAAGAAGAGGAAGGGGAAGAAGAAGAAGAAGAAGAAGAAGAAGAAGAAGAAGAAGAAGAAGAAGAAGAAGGAGGAG
>NW_007478194.1:0-305 GCF_000475195.1 Diaphorina citri
TTTCCCATTACTATTGTTTTTTTTTTTTTTTTTTTTTTAGTTGGAACATCTACACTAGAACTGTATAATAAAAGACAAGGAAGGACGGACTAAAAAGCAGGAGAAAGACAAGAAAAGAAAGAAGAAGAAGGAGAAGAGGAGAAAAACTCATTCAGCAAAATCATGTCAAAAACTTTCATTACTGCCGGCGAAACAGACAGATACAGACAGAGACAGACGAGAACAATAGAATAGAGAGAGAGAGAGAGAGAGAGAGAGAGAGAGAGAGAGAGAGAGAGAGAGAGAGAGAGAGAGAGAGAGAGAGA
>NW_007478195.1:0-305 GCF_000475195.1 Diaphorina citri
AGCGTCTTGACCACTACGCTACCGAGGCAGGTGTTGTTAAGACGGTCGAACCCCAAAAGTTAAGACGGTCAAATCGGGCCTGAAAAAAGAAGAAGAAAACGAAAAATTTGGAACGACTGCAATACTTTCATTAATCATCATCATCTAAAGATTCTAAAGTATTCTAAAGGTAAAGGCTTCGTGTCGTGATAGCCACAATGTTCTGTCCATTGCCATGGGCTTCATTCTGGAATAGGATGTTGCATTCATGATGGAAATGATGTTCTTGAAGTAAGATGTTCTCGGTCTTCCTCGTGTACGCCTCC
>NW_007478196.1:0-305 GCF_000475195.1 Diaphorina citri
AAAAATACGGTCGCGCTGCGCGCTCCCTATTAGCTGCATAGTTATCAAACTAAAAACAACAAGTTACCACATGATCTATGAAGGAAAAACATTGTGAAATGATGTACAGGGTGCGCCAGCGTTACCGGACGATTTTGTTTTGTTCACTACTTTGTTATAACTTGTCGTATCTTGTTAAAGTAAACATTTCTGGATTCAGAATCATAAGCAATTTAGTCGCTATGGACTCGTGGACCCCACAACATCGTGCTTTCGCCGTAGAGGCTTTCTTTAAAAATAGTGAATTTGTGATTATTGTTCAGATG
>NW_007478197.1:0-305 GCF_000475195.1 Diaphorina citri
TTAGTCTCAATATTTTTTTTAATTTTTATAGTTTTTTCTGAGATAATAAAAAAAAAATCATGAGAATCACCAATTGTACCATGTTTATTTTATTTATGTATTTTGGTTCTATATAACTTGGCAGGATTCTCAGAGATAAGCTCTCAAAGATTTTATCCCGCTGGGAAATGTTTGGGGCATTTTGGGGCTCCGTGGGAGGCCTTTTTCTGAGTGATTTCTGCAATTCACGTACCTACCTAACCACTTTTTTTTTAACGACTGAGAATTGAAAGATTTTGTTGCATATCTATGTGTGTGTGTGTGTG
>NW_007478198.1:0-305 GCF_000475195.1 Diaphorina citri
AGAAGACGAAGAAGGAGAAGGAGAAGAAGAAGGAAAGGAGGAGGAGGAGGAGGAGAAGAATTAGGGGAAAAAAACCTTCTCTTTTCAACTTTTCGTTTCCATTACCTCTTCAATCTATTTCTCTTAACTTCTGTTTTCCTCCTTCCTCCTTCTTCTTTTCCTAGCCTAGTTTTTACGTTTTCCTTCCTCTGCTTCCTCTTGTTCATCTCCTTCTAGTTTTCCTTCCTTTCCGCCTTCTTCTCCTCTTCCGATTTATCTGTTCTGTTACTTTACACTTTGTTCCTACCTTCTCAGCCATGTCATAT
>NW_007478199.1:0-305 GCF_000475195.1 Diaphorina citri
ATTGATTATTCACGCGACTGCCGAAACGGTCACACATTTCACATTTGTAGGTACCTATACCAACTGAGCGCAACTTTGCTTATCTTCAGTAACTTATTGGAAGCTCATGGATTCAACAAACTTCTGGCACTGATATGAAACAGGTAAGATTTTGCTGGGATTTAAATAAAGTTTTCAGGTACACACTCGTATTGCCCATTTTCGAAGATAGATGTCGATCGCCCAGAGAGTAAACACAGCAACACCACGCTTCGTCCTGTCGTTCTCTTCATCCAAGAAAGAAGTTACGAGCCAGCCTAGTTAGT
>NW_007478200.1:0-305 GCF_000475195.1 Diaphorina citri
CAGTACTGGATCCAGTAAGTGAAAATTTATTATTTGAAAGATTTTTAACTTCTGAAAGATCAGGAATGCCTGATTTAGATTTAGATTTTTGTGTTTTAGAAAGAGATTCTTTAATAGATCATATGTTTGAATATTATAATTATTCTCATACTGCTCAAATTATAACTTTTCATAATTTATCAGCAAAATCTTTGATTAGAGATTTAGCTAGAGCTATTGGTTTAGATTATCTTTCTGGAGATAGATTTTCGAAATCAATTCCGTTTTCACTAGAATTATCTATGGAAGATATTTTTAGAAAGTAT
>NW_007478201.1:0-305 GCF_000475195.1 Diaphorina citri
AAATAAGGTTAGACAAGGTTTAAACCTTTTATAGCTTTATTTAAACCTTGTACCTATAATCTCAAGTATTTTAACCTTGTATAATCTTATTTAAACCTTGTCTAACCTTATTTAAACCAACCTTATGTTCTCAGGTGTCAGGCTGGTACGGTGAGATGTATAGTAGACAAGGCGCATTGTAATCAATGTCAGGCAAACATTGTCAAAACCTTGTAAAACCTTATTTAAACCTTGTCTAACCTTATTTAAAAATTATGTTGTCAGGTGTCAGGCTGGTACAGGAAGATGCATAGTAGACAAGGCTC
>NW_007478202.1:0-305 GCF_000475195.1 Diaphorina citri
TCAGTTCCTCCTGCTCATTTTATGATTTCAATTTTATATCCCTTCTATTATGAATAATTATTAAAGAAAGGATTTTTGTTTTTTAAAACCATAAGATCTTGTTTGTAGTGTTTGATTGTAGACCCACTGTGGAGTGTGGATTTCAGTCACTTTCATGTTCCTGAACTTAACATGTTTACATAATCTGTTTAGTATTGGGCAAGTTTTTTTACTCATTTTATCGAACTGGTTGGAACCGTTTGGTCCAATAATGCCGTTTGAATACTCATTGTTTACATGAGTGACATCATTCATTTCACTGTATG
>NW_007478203.1:0-305 GCF_000475195.1 Diaphorina citri
GAAATCTGAAATCGAGTTTTTTGAAATCTGAAATAATCTGAATATTCTGAATACAAATCATTCTGTTTTCTCCATATTGTCGGAATAAAATCCATATTCTCGGAATAATTGTGGATTTGAAACCAGATAATTATGTGTTGACCGCAGACTTCGCAGACCTCGTACATACTAAGAGCTTTCGATCGATTCAAATTGGAAATATGGCTGAAGAGACTAGGAGGCCATGGTGAATGGGGCTCAACCAAATGACAATTTTTTTCGAGATAGAGTCCTATTCCGATGTAAAAGTACCCAAAAAGTGCATT
>NW_007478204.1:0-305 GCF_000475195.1 Diaphorina citri
ACGATTGAGCAGGTAGAGGTAAGCGCAAACCGCATAGAACTGAGAGCAAAAAGCTGGTAAGTTATTTGAATACATAGCATTCCAATCGGTGATTATTTATCAGTTGCGTTAACGATATTGTGCTGATTGTGCTGCTTTCCTGTAGACTACAGACAAGTAAACATCAGTGTTGCGACGTTTTAACTTAGTTATTTGAACTTAAAAGTTCAAATAACTAAGTATACCTAATATAGCAATATAGCACACACACTGAAACAATCAAACTCTAATGATGCTCGGAAAATATCAACGAGTAAGTTACACCA
>NW_007478205.1:0-305 GCF_000475195.1 Diaphorina citri
AAATTAAAGGTCTTTTTACCAGGAACACGAAAATGGTGGTGCAAATTTTGTCCAGAAAACCATAAAGCCAAAAAAACTTTTGTCGCGTTGGTGAAAACGCACCTTTAACCTTAGCCCATGGTTTTCCATGTAAAGTTTTTCATCCATATTGATTTCTGTTGGTACTTGCTTAGCCCATGGTTTTCCATGTAATGTTTTTCATCCATATTGATTTCTGTTGGTACCTGCTTAGCCCATGGTTTTCCATGTAAAGTTTTTCATCCATATTGATTTCTGTTGGTACTTGCTTAGCCCATGGTTTTCCA
>NW_007478206.1:0-305 GCF_000475195.1 Diaphorina citri
AAAGAGACAATATGAAACAATTATGTTGGCACCATAGGGACCAATTTGGTCTATTAGATTAGAGGAAGGTACCAAGGAATGTAATTTAAAGCAAAAATTTGCAACCCTGACTAACGTTCATACCTACATTAAACTTTTTTTTTTTCAGAGGTTTGATAGAGGGAACTTTAACATCTAAGTTAGTGAGGTCTTATCGTCTCGAAATTGAAGAGAGAAGAATGATAGCCAGAACGAATTTTTCTTCTGAGAAAAATTTGCCCAGGGTGGGAATCGAACCCACGACCTAGGAGGTGCAGAGTGCTAGT
>NW_007478207.1:0-305 GCF_000475195.1 Diaphorina citri
ATGGCCAATCAGTTGAATTTTGTGTAATCAGTTTTTTAGGTATACCCACTTTTATACTATACTCGTACTTCTTACACTCTTAATTCTTATGTCTAGCACTAAGCAGGTCTTTTATTAGATTAATTTATTTTTAGTGGAATATCTATTGTACTGTGAAATACGTACTCAGTACTGCCTATAGTTGTGTTTATTAATTTATTCACAACAATATACGGGCGGACCCTTTACTATCTAGGTACATATAAATGTGAGCCCTATCTAAAACCTAAAAAAAAAAAAAAAAAAAAAAAAAAAAAAAAAAAAAA
>NW_007478208.1:0-304 GCF_000475195.1 Diaphorina citri
GGAGTTTGATCATAAATACGTTCTGGGATTTTTCTATATTTTTGGAATGTCGTTGGGTCCCTACGTAATTTACAAATACCTAGGTTTTCGTTTTATTAGAATATTTTTTTACGGGCTTGAATTTGTTGACAAATCTTTTTCTAAACATGCCAAAGCAACTATACTGCCTATCTTTATGAAGATATCAAAATTAGGTACCTACCTCCAGTATGTAGAATGTACAAAATTTACTTACATGTAGATAAATGACATTTACCTAAGTATAAATTTCCTAGAAATATGACATTTAAAGCTAAACCTATCA
>NW_007478209.1:0-304 GCF_000475195.1 Diaphorina citri
CACCGGGCACTGGAATTTTCGACTACATACTTTTAGGGAAGGACTGTATTGCTGTCTATATCCTATATCTGGAGTATTGTCAATTCTCAAATTCTCAATCAGAATATCAAATTCTCAATCAAAATATCAGCAAATATCCCGCATATCAATTTAGAATCCTGGCTGAGAGACAATCAACTCGCCATATCACATAGTGAGATATATCGCATCAGTGCGATATATTGCATTACACATCACAATAGATCCACTCTATTAATTGCCAACGTACAGGGTGTGACAATCGCCTGGTTAGCATCGAATGAAC
>NW_007478210.1:0-304 GCF_000475195.1 Diaphorina citri
TACGATGTGTGATCAAACAACAGAAAGAGGAACCACAATGGGTATTACACCAGCCCAAAGTTACAATGCTCATCTCTAGTAAAAAAGACGAAGAATTACCATCAGAAATTAACAATAAATATCTCGAGTTCAAAAATGATAATATGGATAAAATTCTATGCTTTACGGATGGATCGAAAAATAACAATTTTACAGGAGGAGCTTACAGTTTAAATGAAACGATAGAACAATTCCAGCTCAATCAAATCGCATCTATTTATACTGCTGAACTTATGGCGATTGATCTATGTTTAAATTCCATCCT
>NW_007478211.1:0-304 GCF_000475195.1 Diaphorina citri
GGATCTCACTAGTTATTGTGTTTCTCATTTATAGACGGACAAACAATGCAGACCACATTTAGTGTAAGTAAGGTTTGAGTGTAAGATTTCTTACTTTTAGAACTCCTTTTTTTAACGAAATAAAAGGGGGAAAATATTCATTTTCCAATTTTTTATACCTTTAATTTTTCAATTTCCTTTACTTGTTTCCAATTTTCGACTTAAAATAACTGAATATGAACAAGACCTCATAAGGAAATCAAGATGGCTACCTGAGGGGAAGTACAAGTGGGGGATGTAGTGGCGGACACGAGGGCTGAGGAGC
>NW_007478212.1:0-304 GCF_000475195.1 Diaphorina citri
ACAAATTTTTAACGGCCAGCCCGGTTTTGAATAGCTCTTAATGAGCAGAACAAACCTGTGAAAACCGTTTGCCTTTATACCAAACCGTTCTCCGGAAAACTCCGGAAAACTCTTTTGAATAATGGAAAATCTCAATTTTCCAGACAAACCAATGCAAAATTTTTAACGGCCAGCCCGGTTTTAAATAGCTCTCAGCAAGAACAAACCTGTCAAAACCGATTGTCTCTATCCCAAACCGTTTTCCGGAAAACTCCGGAAAACCCTTTTGTAAATGGAAAATCTCAATTTTCCAGACAAACCGTTG
>NW_007478213.1:0-304 GCF_000475195.1 Diaphorina citri
AAAATCAAGGTAAGAGGACTTCTTTGTGCTTAAAAATCAAGGTAAGAGGACTTCTTTGTGCTTAAAAATCAAGGTAAAAGAACAGTTTGTGCTTAAAAATCAAGGTAGGAGGACTTCTTTGTGCTTAAAAATCAAGGTAAAAGGACTTCTTTGTGCTTAAAAATCAAGGTAAGAGAACTTCTTTGTGCTTAAAGATCAAGGTAAGAGGACTTCTTTGTGCTTAAAGATCAAGGTAAGAGGACTTCTTTGTGCTTAAAAATCAAGGTAGGAGGACTTCTTTGTGCTTAAAAATCAAGGTAGGAGG
>NW_007478214.1:0-304 GCF_000475195.1 Diaphorina citri
TCTACGCTACTGAGAAGATACAGGGTGTTACCGGGAGATAAGTGTCGATCAGTGGAGGATGTGCGGTTTGAGTTTGGGGTGACTTTGCGCTTACTCGCTGGGAATGATATTCGACTTGAATCAAGAGGGGCTCATACAAGTTTGAATACCAGTGGGGGCTGAACGATCTTCCAAATATTACCTACAATTGAAGAGTCTGAAACGAAGTATAACAGATAATTTATAAAATTATACATATATTATATCTTATAGCCTATAACCTATAAGTCGTTTTTGCAGTTTTGCTTGAATATCCTCAATTGCT
>NW_007478215.1:0-304 GCF_000475195.1 Diaphorina citri
CCCCCATCATCATCATCATTCACCACCATTCACCACCATCATCATCATCATTCACCACCATCATCATCATCATTCACCACCATCATCATTCACCACCATCACCATCATCACCACCACCACCACCACCATTCACCACCACCATTATTATTTTAACACTTATCCTTTAAATCACTACATGAGTTATACAACCAACGAAACCAGAACAAATCACTAAGCAGCCCAAGACACACGTGTTTCGTCCTTATTTGGACTCATCAGTTGGACATAGCTGGGGATTGAACCCGAGACCCTTGGATTAGGAAAC
>NW_007478216.1:0-304 GCF_000475195.1 Diaphorina citri
TGATGAAGAAATCCAAGCCCCATTCACATCGTCAACGCCCCCACCAACACCGCCATCCAGGGTATAGACGCCTCCAATTCCATCCCGGCAACTGTCCGTACAAACATCCCCAGCTGTGTGAACGCTACGAGCAATTCCTTGAGGATCATCCGGGAAAGTCGGCGGAGAAGATTGAGTACGTGTACCTGCAACACGGTGACAGTTACTCCAAACCTGACCAGGTGGAGGGCCCTATGTACACCCCGGCAGATAAAGACGACCTACCGTTCAAGCCTGTCTCGGAGATGTATGATGTATACGAGAA
>NW_007478217.1:0-304 GCF_000475195.1 Diaphorina citri
AGGGAACAACTTTAGCTTCGGACAGAGGGTATAAACCGGGAAATGTTCTTTGAAGATTAGGGGCTTATGGGTTTAAAACGGTGCCCTACGGTATGCCATAACCATAAGATGAGACCCACAATTTAGTACACCCAATGTAGGTATCTACATACAAAAAAGGGAATCTGATATCTAGTTTGTACTCCCGGGATAGGACTATAAAGCTCCTTTACCCAATCTAAAGAAGATATTAGAGTCTGCAGTATTTGATAGTAAATTCGCACGGTTGGAAATCTTTTTTCGTGATGGAAATTCGTTCAATTTA
>NW_007478218.1:0-304 GCF_000475195.1 Diaphorina citri
AAATATCTTAAAGGCTCACAGTGAAAGAAAAATTTAGTGGTTGGGTGGAAGAGCTCCTCTAGGAGAACCCTGCCACTTGAAAGAAAGCCGTAAAAAAATAACACTGTGGCAATAAAGTCCCATTATTTCAACATAATACGATTTATCTACTTTAATTTAATTGGTCTACGGGAAAATCCCACAGTCACCACAGTGCAGTTCCTCATGTTATAAGAAGTTAGAAGGAAGAAAACAACGTTATCCAATGGTGATGGCCCTGATAAAAAGTTTTGTTAGCTTAAAATAATGTTGAACATAACATTAT
>NW_007478219.1:0-304 GCF_000475195.1 Diaphorina citri
TTGTCAAAAGAACCAAGTGTGAAAGGCCTGAAGGCAGCACAATCGGAGAAACTATGGAGAAAACAAACAGAAAGAACATAAAAGGAATCTCTGGCCTCACTTTAAATTGGAAGAAAAAAATAATAACTTGGTATAAGCACAATAAATACCAATCAATATGAAATTTAACGACTTTTTTTCTTCGTAAGCAGGCCCTGAAATAGGGGGAGGCTACTGAATCGGGGGGCCTTGCCTAAAAGGGGCAGTGCAAGTTGTGAATGACCAAGACGTTACGGTCAGAGGTTCGATCCTCGGAATAATATTG
>NW_007478220.1:0-304 GCF_000475195.1 Diaphorina citri
ATTTATAATAGGTTCTTTGAAATTGATTGAATGAGAAACGCTGTTCTCTCTGTGTGAATGCATGAGATGATTTTATCTTAATGTTTTGAATGTAGGTACGTTAAAGAAAACTTTGATTGATGATGGTGGCTGGCTGGGCTCTATGTTCAAAGTCTGTGAAATGGCATATCTCTACTAAGCGTAAGTACATCAGATACTCGGTACCGAATACATTAGTTAAATGGATGTTTTATAGTTATAGTCATGTTTCTTGCTGTAAGAATGATCGAAGATATGAGGAGGTGCAAAAGTTTAGAACTCTACA
>NW_007478221.1:0-304 GCF_000475195.1 Diaphorina citri
TTGTTTTGTTTTTGTTTATATTGAGTTGTCAATTTGTTTTAAATTTGTCAAACAAGCAGGGAAGCTTCTGATGATATAGAGCAAAGTTCTGATTGCCTTTGTGTCATTATTGTTTGTTCTTATATTGTCCCTAGCTCTTCTTCTTTCTGCTTCCTCCTTCTTGTTCTTCTTCTATTTCTAATTTTTTGCCCTTCCTCGTAACCTCCTTTCTTATCCTTCTCTTTTTCCTTCTCACTCTCGTTCTTCTATTGCACCTACTTCTTCGTTTTGTTTTTCTCTTCCTCCTCCTCCTTCTACTACGTAC
>NW_007478222.1:0-304 GCF_000475195.1 Diaphorina citri
AACAACGAGACTCTAAAAGACATACATGAAGGAAAAAAGACATACATGACCGAAATACGCCCATTGAACACAAGTTTATAGAGAACTCTAGCTAACACAAGTTTTTTAGAGAAACCTCCACTCAAAGGTGAAGCACGGAATACGAATACACCGAAATGTTCCTGGTCTATTCTTCCTCAACTTACCTTCTTCTTCCTCATAATCCAAAGATAAAACTCGAATGCAGATCGCACTCAAACTGAAGACATGCCACATTTAAATTTCAAATTTTGAGCACTCAACTGTCGAAAAAAACACACACACT
>NW_007478223.1:0-304 GCF_000475195.1 Diaphorina citri
GGAGGAAGCACTAAGCATTAGGTGTTGCTGTCCCTGAGGTATCTTTGAGATTTCCAAAGGCACCCTGATCCCTGATTGGCTCTGGCAGACGTGAAACTAAGAAAGGGAGGAGCTAAGAATAGAGAGAAAGTATGAGAAAAGAGAGAAAATATAAGAAAAGAGGAAGACTGTCTCGAACTAATGCAATGCAGTACCGAGACGACATTTTCATATCTTCCTTTGAAAAAAAGTGTTGCTCTCCCGGGGACCTACACATAAAATTGAGAAGTTCATGTTATTATTGTTATTTTCAGGGAAGATATGA
>NW_007478224.1:0-304 GCF_000475195.1 Diaphorina citri
TGCTTAAGGCCTAGGTTCCTATGTTATCTTTTCCAGTTGAATATCGTCTTATACATAATTATGTGGATTTGTGGAAGTGGACTAACAATATTCTAAGCCACATTATAGGAGCTACCGCCTGGACCAGGTCAGATGACCAAAATTCATGGCTAGTTTAAGAAGTTAAAAGACTTGAATCCAGTTGGAAATTTCTTCATTTTCACTGATCTTGCATCTTGCTATCCGGTCCTGTAGTCAACACTTGATGAACTTTGCAAACTTTCATGTTTTTCCATCGGAAAACCTTTCCCTTTTGCCGGAGCAA
>NW_007478225.1:0-304 GCF_000475195.1 Diaphorina citri
ACCTTGATTAGACTATGGGGGTAAAGGGACTTTTCCGTCGTATCCCAGCAGGATAAACAAGGTATATTCTATTCTATTCTATTAACTGACTGTTCTCGAATTTTTGCAATTTGGTACAGTTTGTACCTACTTACTGATGTCTGTAGGTTTGTATCCATATTGGTTCCAGATGAACTGATCTAGGATGATCCAATGTGCAGACTATGTACCACCATCTGTAGTTTGTATCAGACTTTTTCCGTGGTTTCTTCAAGCTTTTTTTTTTTTTTTTTTAAGATGAGTGTTTCACTGCCGTTTTTGTTTC
>NW_007478226.1:0-304 GCF_000475195.1 Diaphorina citri
AATCTCTTGAAAAAAGAAATTTCCACTGACACAAAAAAGCACTGGCAGTAGGTAATTAGTTTCTAAACACAGGTAGGTACATAGTTAATGGAGGGAAAATACCGAAAATTAGGTAAATCAAACATTGAACCGCTCGCGCTAGTTGGAAAAGCTAAATTTCAGTCGTAGAACTGATAATCATGATACCTATTCACGAATTCATCGCGTTAACAGTCTAAAAAAACCCAGTACACAGATCAGTCTAGCGCGCGAACAACTGACCACTCGAGCGGTATGTTGTTGACTGACTGTTTCCTGTCGGTGG
>NW_007478227.1:0-304 GCF_000475195.1 Diaphorina citri
AAGGTAGGTACATAGACCAAATACATACCCATATCTGATAGATATTTGTACATAAGGTAGGTACACAGACCAAATACATACCCATTATGACCATCGTATGTAAACAAATAGCATTGCAGTCACGACAAGTCTGTGGTCAAACCTCACCTTCATTTACATCTGCAGCTTCCAGTCTAGGGGAATTCCCAGACTTGCGAGAAATATCTTCAGTTCAAATCAATCATCCACATACAGTGTGTCTAAGAAGTCCTGGTATAACTTTGATTGAAGGAAGTGTAACAAAGCAGCTCATGTCGTTCCGTTT
>NW_007478228.1:0-304 GCF_000475195.1 Diaphorina citri
CATTGGAAGATTAGAACTTTAAAATAAAAGATAAATTTGGAATTCTTTTAGTGCCTAAGGTACTGTTTGTATCCAGTAATACATCTTTCCTCTAAATATACCTAAGATATATCCAACTGAAAGTGATTCCATTTTTCTCTCTCTCTTCCTCCCTCAAAGACAAATATATCTTATTTTATTCTCTCTCTCCGTCTTCATCTCCCATTCTCAAGTGTATATCCGTGTGTTAAAGACAAAGACACGTATAGTTCTCTCTTTCCCTCTCACACATTCTTTTCTTTGATGTTCACACTTTTTCTCTCTT
>NW_007478229.1:0-304 GCF_000475195.1 Diaphorina citri
CAAAAGAATGTAGGTAGGTAAAAATTAAACTAAATAAACGAGAATCTATTGGAACTGCAGGCTAAAAGGGACTGTTGGAAACAGTATTCGAGATGAACTGAAGATATCAGGAAACAGAGGGTCAATAGATCACAATTACAAAATTTGGTCAAGGTTTGAGTCTTGAAATCAGGCACATCCACTAATATGATTAGTGGATGTGCAATTTGCAAGTGCAATAGATTACGAGAAAATGTCAAAAACTGTGCCTCCAAGTTATTAGTATTGCAATACTCTGTCACAGTCACTCGGATCACTTGCTATC
>NW_007478230.1:0-304 GCF_000475195.1 Diaphorina citri
TTTTTAACTTTGCGGCCCGCCAACTCTCTACCTTGGTCTCTTGTGGCCCTCGGGTGCGCAAAGGTTGGACAACCCTGCTCTAAACCTAGGTAATGGTATGTTGGACGTTCTGAGTATAAGTGGCTGGCATTACACTGTGACTTTTTTTTCCCTTTAAAACTTTTAACAAGAAAGTACACAAGGGGAAAAAAAGAACGCCAGTCTAAATAATGGAAAATAACTCAATGATAGAGTTTTTCCACCCTATGTTTCATAAACTTGTGGCACCCTAGCACCATTTTTTTTTTTCTCTGGAGAATATTGC
>NW_007478231.1:0-304 GCF_000475195.1 Diaphorina citri
AAAGAGACAATCATGATAACAGCGACGAAAATCTCAAGATGCGTGGCACTCAACATGCGTAGTGGATGCGATTATACAAAGAACATCCTTATGTAGATCTCTCGTCACGGGAAATTATCACAAAATGGTGCTCAATCTATTGAGAGCCAGATAGAACCTGAATGTAAAACTGTGGAAGATATTAATATCGAGAAGGTGATGGTCACAGCTATTGAAACACTAACAATACATCAGGGTGTCACAGAACACGGTGTGACTCAAGTCCAAGAACAGAAAATTCTGAGGTTTTCAAGGATTTTGTTGT
>NW_007478232.1:0-304 GCF_000475195.1 Diaphorina citri
CACACTTGGGTCCCTGCTGTCGGACATGATCCGGCCGCTGGATGATGGTGTGGGACCGCAGATGAAAAACTGGAGGTATGAAGGTGGTGCAGTACTGCTAACCTGCGTTACCTCCAGTACAAAAACATGGCTGGAGGACAGCGTGAAGGCTATTGGCACGTTGAACGAGTCGAAGCTGGTGGTAGGGGAGGCCAGCAAGATTCTGAAGACTGTCAAGGTCATCACAAGGTTCCCCAGCTACTGCAACGCCAAGGAGGTGGGGGCAGTTCTGGAAATGCTGGAGGTCCAGAACCCCGGCATCAGG
>NW_007478233.1:0-304 GCF_000475195.1 Diaphorina citri
CGTGTTCTCGGTCTTTCCGGCACCAGACTCTCCGGTAATCAACATAGACTGGTTCTCTTTGTCTGAGGGGGAAAAAAGGAGAATTTTATGAGAAAATTCATTAGGGAGAAGAGAATTTTATGAACGAAAAAGAGAAGTTTTACTTAAGAGGGGGGAAAGATTTCGGTCTTTCCGGTAATCAACATCGACTTTGTCTGAGGAAGAAAAGGAATTTCATGAGGGAACTAATTATACAGAGTGTTTCAAAAGTCCGGGGACCCCTGAATATTTTTTGAACGGCTAAAGATGGGAAGCTGAAATTTAG
>NW_007478234.1:0-304 GCF_000475195.1 Diaphorina citri
TTATTGTTCACTTGATCTTCACTGTATATCTGTTAAGGTTTTCAGTGATGGAGGTTTTACCCTCCATTTGGTGACAAGGTATCCGCCTCCTCACATTCACCGCACCTGGAGACGGACCGCATCAGCATTGTCAGACGGTCACCTATTCAGATACAAACCACGTACAACGTTATTTACCTTCAGTGATACATTGGGTATTGGTAATACCTAGCAATCCTCAAAAATTTTACCTTCGTCTAAGCTCAACTCATCCTTTAGGGCTGTTTGACCCTACGTCTAAGCCTCAAAGTGGATTTTTTGTGTA
>NW_007478235.1:0-304 GCF_000475195.1 Diaphorina citri
TTCGTTTTCTTTTCCTTCTTCATTAACTTCTTCTTGTCCTTCTCCTCCTTCTCTTTCTTCTATTACTAACTTCTTTCTGTTCTTGTACTTCTTATTTTTCTTCTCTTCCATCTTTATATTATCTCACACCTTCTCCTTTTTCATGTTTCTTCTCCTTTTCTATCTTGTTATTCTTTACAGATTGCACACATGTTTGGTTGATGAGTTGCTCCAAGTTGTTTTTGTTGTTTGTTCCTAATGACTGGAAAGTAGGTCAAGAGCTCCAATTGTTGTAGAGGGTCGTCATTGCAGACTTTTATGTAAA
>NW_007478236.1:0-304 GCF_000475195.1 Diaphorina citri
TAACCTATTTGGACCTGAGAGTCAAAAAGAGTTTCTTTGCCAGCCTAGTTAGCTTAGTTGGTAGCGGTAGCGCGTCTGAACGCTAGGCCGCGGGTTCAATTCCCGCCCGGGGCGGAATTTATCCTGAACGGATAAAGTTCGTTCTCGGAACGGCTGGCTTTCTACTATCCTGTGTTCCTCTCTTCGATTTCGAGACAATAACACTTCAATTGTTAGTTCCTTCAATCAATCCTCGAAAAAAAAGCAAATATAATAAACAAACAAATAGGAAAAGGTTTTTTTTTTCTTCATTTTTATTTATCAT
>NW_007478237.1:0-304 GCF_000475195.1 Diaphorina citri
GAAATAGGAGGAGAAGACAAACGTTCATTGGTACTCCCACGTGTACAAACCAAATGGAGAGAGGAAGGGAGAGAGAGAAAGAGAGGGAGGGAGAGAGACAGAAGGAGGGAGGGAGAGAGAGAGTTGCCCGGATTTTCGAATAAATTTTTCCATTGAATGAGGATTTTTTTCGCATGTGTTTCACTGTACGTAAGTACGTAGATACATATCGGGACCGCATATTTGAAATAGCTTTCTAAGTTCTAAAAGACAGAGGAAGGAAGGGAGAGATAAAGAGAGAGAGAGAGAGGCGAGGATTTACATC
>NW_007478238.1:0-304 GCF_000475195.1 Diaphorina citri
CCACCTTATTCCTCTGCGCTTTCCATTATTGACTTTTTTCATTACACTGTCCAGTACCATCAAGAATATGATCGGGGAGAGTAAGCAGCCTTGTTTTACACCAATTCGGACGGGAAACGGGTCAGTGAGTTTGTTGTTGTGTATGACTTGGCACTTATATTCATCATAAGTTTCTTTAATGATGTTTACCAGCTTTTCGGGTACTCCATATCCTTTCAGGACTTTCCAGATGACGTTTCTAGGGATGGAATCAAATGCCTTTTCAAAGTCAATAAATGCCAGGTAAAGTGGCGTCTGGAATTCT
>NW_007478239.1:0-304 GCF_000475195.1 Diaphorina citri
TTGACTTGTAAAATTAAATGGGTACCTAAAAGTACTCAAGAGACGAAAATGAACCTAATTTTCTTGCTAAGTTTGACAAAAAATGAGATCTTGACAAATTTCACAAGTACCAAATAATTAAGAAGCGAAAGAGAGTGAGAGAGGAGGAGGGGGGGAGAGAGAGGAGGGAGGGATAGAGAGAGGAAGAGAGAGAGATAGGGGAGGGAGAGAGAGAGATAGAAGAGGGAGAGAGAGGAGGAAGAGGGAGAGAAAGAGAGAGCAGGATAAACGTTTCTGAAAGATAAATTACAAATTTGCACTTCGC
>NW_007478240.1:0-304 GCF_000475195.1 Diaphorina citri
AATACGGCCCTAATCCTAGGTCGGGACTCGCGGCCATTAGTGTGCCAAACTGCAGATGCTTGGAAGTTAGGTACCTACTTACCCACATTCTAAACACCCTTCTCACACCATGTACTCGTAGAGTTGTAGAGTGTTGACTGTAGAGGCAAGTGCATTTTTCATAGGAAAAAGTTCTCCAGCTACCAAGGTATGTAGCAACACATACATATTATTATATTTATGTTACATTTCGTACAATTTATTTCTCAAGTATGTTCGGTAGCGTTATACGAGGAAAATTTTAATTTAACACCCCATACCTAGA
>NW_007478241.1:0-304 GCF_000475195.1 Diaphorina citri
CGAACACTTTTGCAAAGTCTTGAAACGGGCGGAGAAAGTCTTTTGCCCCGAGGGAAAAAGGGTTTTTCCTCGAATTGAAAACGGGGGAATACGCGATAAAACCCCTTTTTTCTTCGGAATAAACATGAAAATACGCGATCGAACGCTTTTGCAAAGTCTTGAAACGGGCGTAAGGATTTCTTTGTTTTGCCGAGAATGTCTTTCGCCCCCGTTTAGTTAGACATCCACCTGATTGGTAGTGAACATGCTGAGTCCATTGCTATGCATAGCGTCAATCATTTCACTCATATACTTGCCAATATCT
>NW_007478242.1:0-304 GCF_000475195.1 Diaphorina citri
TTAATATTTATGGGCATTAGAGTGAACTTTTGAGTTGTATGGCTGCCATACACGCCATACATACACGCTACGCCACTGGTAGATTCGTAGAAACTTAACCCATCCTTTAGGGCTGTATGCCCCTACACCTAAGCCTCGGAGGGCGCTTTTTTTATATGACTCACTTAACTTTTTTCTCCCAGAGGTTTGACAGAGGAGACTGTAACTGCTAAGGTCTTATCGTCCTGAAACCGAAGAGAGAAGGAAGACAGGATAGGAGAAAGCCAGCCGTTGCGGAAACAAACCTTATCCGTTCAGGGCTAAA
>NW_007478243.1:0-304 GCF_000475195.1 Diaphorina citri
TAGTTCAAGTTAATAATAAATTGTGAAAGTTTCTTCTGTCCCTACTTCAGTTCTTTCTCAAAGACAGAATCGGTCTTCGGTTATGTATTAGTGATACGTTTTGAATTCCAAATGTTAAGGTTCTTCCCCCTCCTGCTTCAAATCATGACATGGCTACCTCACCACACTTGTTCTAATGTGTTCAATAAAACCAATAAATAGAGGTGATAATGTAACGTATTCCACTATCCACATCCTTGTTAATAGTGTACAATTTATTACCTACTACTTATAACGAGTGTCTCTAGATCTCAGTTATTGGCAT
>NW_007478244.1:0-304 GCF_000475195.1 Diaphorina citri
TAAATAATTCCCCTTTTCTGAGGGACAAAGATAGAGAAAAAAAATCGGAGGGGAGGAAAAAGGAGAAAATGAAAAGAGGAGAGTGAGAGAGAGAGGGAAAAGAGAAGAGAACGGGGGAGATAGGAAAAAGAGTAAGAAATAAGAGGAGAGCGAGAAAGAGAGAAAGGAAAAAGAGTCCCTCAGGAATGAACAAGAAGAGAAAGAAAGAACTGGAGGAGGATAAAAGAGGAAAGCATAGGATTTGGGACTGATATAGAGATGTGCTGGCAATAGAAAGTAAAGTAATTTCAGGTTTTATTTGATC
>NW_007478245.1:0-304 GCF_000475195.1 Diaphorina citri
TGTGGTTCTAGAGATAGAGCGATCAGTGTGTGAAATGTGAATGAGTGAATGGATCTCGTTCTTATAATATAAGATTGATCATGCCTAGTACCTACGTAGTACCTTGGCATCTCTACTCACGTACTCATAACGAAAGTTTTACCCTAGTGAAATGATTCGGACTATTGGGAGTTTTAGCACCTCCACTAATTTTTCCTGTAGACTTGTCACAAGAGTTAGAGAGCTCATTTTTTTCTCACCCTGGGTTGCCCTTCATCCAAAGTAGATGCTTCCAAATTTGAGCTTTCATCCTGCTCCCTCGGAA
>NW_007478246.1:0-304 GCF_000475195.1 Diaphorina citri
CACAAGATAAATAGGAAAGTATCTGAATTTAGTACAATCCTAATTTTATAAAGTTCAAAATCCACATTAGATCATATACATAGGTATGAAACACTCACTGGAAAGTGGAAAGTTTTGGTAGGTTTGGGGTAGATTTTTTTTTGTATAAGTATAAAAATTTTCAAGTTTGAATAATATAATCAGAAATAGATAATTATCAGATAAGGTAGGTAAAAAAAAATAATTAAATTTTTATCATTGATAAAAGAAAATTCACCAATTTTAGGACCTATTTAATCAGAACGAACGGACACACGAATTTGCG
>NW_007478247.1:0-304 GCF_000475195.1 Diaphorina citri
CAGTACTGGATATTTATTGCAATAATTATTATTTTCTTATTAAATATATTTTTATTAAGAGTAGTTAAAAGAACTAATATTTTTTTACAAAAATTTTTATCTTTTTTTTATTTTAAAAAAAAAAAAATGTTTCATTAGAATTTCCTGATAAAACATTGCCTATTAATAAAAAATCTATTAGTAAAAAATCTATTAATAAAAAATCTATTAGTAAAAAATCTATTAGTAAAAAATCTATTAGTAAAAAATCTATTAATAAAACATTGCCTATTAATAAAAAATCTATTAGTAAAAAATCTATTAA
>NW_007478248.1:0-304 GCF_000475195.1 Diaphorina citri
ATCGTAAATATTATTGAGGCGAAGCTCTACAAAAGTGCTAGTCAAAGCACTTTTATTCGCATCACCTTATCACGTGCTGCTCGTAAACATAACACCGGTGTGTTTACATTATTTACGTCCTCTCTCCTCTCTCTGGAGTCTTCAATTTGATCCCCTAAAACCCCTAAATCGTCAATAAATGCCCTCAAATCGTCAATAAATAAAGCCCCTAAATCGTCATTTAAAGCAATGCTGTCCACAAAAAATACGATATTCGAAGACTTGACCAACAAGGTATTGAACCACAAACCTCCAGATCCGAGGT
>NW_007478249.1:0-304 GCF_000475195.1 Diaphorina citri
AGGTATCACTAGCGTTGTGAAATGTAGGTAAATGTACCTACTATCTATTTTAATATGTGATTTATGACTGTCGGACTGGAAGACTATTATAAAAATAGTCATTACACATAGACTGGATAACTGGATATTATACTATGAATGATGGGTACCCATATAGTCCCATATTAGAATTTCACTTTCACTGAACAAAATACAGAGTGATTCCATGAAGCATAGCTAGCCAACCTTCGAGTCCAAGTAATAAAATTTAGCACAAAGTATCTCCTATTCGAAGAACGAAGTTCATGATACTTATTTCTACCTT
>NW_007478250.1:0-304 GCF_000475195.1 Diaphorina citri
TTACTAATGGTTACTTGAGGGGTGGGAATAGAAAATTATAATGTTCTTATTAAGTTGATGTAGAAAGTAGAAAAAAAATATACAATTATAAATAGGTGAAAGGAAAAACAGATCGCTTTTTTGTTAATATTGTAAAACAAAAAAAGCGATCTGTTTTTCCTTTCACCTATTGATTTTAATTTGTTTTACCAAGTGTTGTGTCCACCCTTAAAAGTTCTAACTTTTTAATACAATTATATCGTTCTTATTAAGTTGTTTTACTAATATTATTCTGTTTTCTTTTCAATACATAGGATATATCAGT
>NW_007478251.1:0-304 GCF_000475195.1 Diaphorina citri
TGAATTATGTATCCAAAATTGGAAGTAGCCCATTCAATCCCATGCACAAAGAACTCTTCAGTGTGAACCGCGAACTTGCAAATCATCCTCCTAATAAACCTAAACCCTTGTCCTTGCGTGTTGCTGACATTCCCGAGTTTATGGACCATGTGCATGCTAGTGAGTTCGCCCCATTTCAGAAACACATACCTCCCTGGTCTTTGGATGTCCCCGTCATAGAATCAAGTTTACATTTTGATAAGAAAAGCAACATATCACCCCTAGTCTTTCGAAAACACTTCCTAGACGTCATTAGTTCGAAATA
>NW_007478252.1:0-304 GCF_000475195.1 Diaphorina citri
TCACACATCTTCATTAGAACGGAAAATAAAAATTGAATTTTCAATCGTTTACAGTTATTTTTTCGGAGTTTTGACCTCGGATTTGGATTTTTCCCAACTTTTTACATAGGAATTGACCATTTATTCATAATTTTTACCCATTTGAAACACCTCCATTACTTAGGAATTTTCTTACTTTTTACACATTTACTCAGGAATCTACTTACTTTTTACACATTTACTCAGGAATCTACTTACTTTTTACACAGGGCCCGAATATCCTCGCCAAAGCTGGTCCGTTCTTCCGTCACCCTCCCCTCTGCCT
>NW_007478253.1:0-304 GCF_000475195.1 Diaphorina citri
AATTCCGGATTTTCTGATTTTTCATCATCATTACTTGGAAATAATGACATTACTAATGATTGTGTAAGGTACCTATAATAAGGCCAGCCACTCACTATCAGGTAGACCTGACAGGTACGCCTGAAAAAGTCCGTCAGTCAGGTCTACCTGATACCTGATAGTGAGTGACTGGCATGAAGAACCCGAACACCTAGAAAGCTGAAGTAATATGTTCTATCAATGTGATTTTGTCTGGCTAGGGGACGTTAAACAGAGAGAAGACTAGCGTCTGGCTGTGGGACTATAAACAGGAAGGAGAACAGCT
>NW_007478254.1:0-304 GCF_000475195.1 Diaphorina citri
AAAAAGCTGCGTGAGTCCGCTGATTACTCAGGTTAAGTAAGATCGTGTATGGTTGATATCTGGATGGGTGACGTGCTGGCTAGAGCGTACTCAGCCTCGTTAGGACAATAAACTGGGGAGCTATTTGAGATCCCATTGAAACAGCCAGATGGCTTCAAACACGATTTTAAAAAGCACAAATTGTGGAAGTCCCTAACAGTGGGGAAAAAAGGAGATATCCCAAATTTCTTGCTCGCGAGTATATTCACATAATATGTAATGTATAAACATAGTGAACATGCATAACATAATCGTATCATTAGCG
>NW_007478255.1:0-304 GCF_000475195.1 Diaphorina citri
GTGCCCACCATCTTGATAAAACGTCCTATTCCATATTGCCTAATTTTGATAAAAGTAAAAAGTACCGAACCTAGACATAGTAATGTAAACGGATCAGGAAGCATAAATAAATGACACGTCAACTTGGGGATAGGAGGCATAAATTTAGTAATGCTATGTCTTATGTACCTAGTGTAAGTACCCTGGAGCCCTAGACCTAGACAAAATATACTAGAAAGAGGTAAAATTAAACCAATTTCCTTCTCATTTCTAAGAGCCATTTCACACTGAGCGGATTTTTACCGCGCGGATTCCGCTCTCGCGG
>NW_007478256.1:0-304 GCF_000475195.1 Diaphorina citri
TAAGCTAAATTTTATGACTTGACTTGGACTTGAACCACCAATCTCCAGATCTGAAGTCCACCGCACTAACCACTACACAACTGAGGTTGGTTGAACTGAATGTATGGTGGAACTGAATGCCACTTCACATCAATGTGGCACTAAAATTAAAAATGGAGTTTGAACACTGGGGACTTGAGGGGGCTATGAAGAGTACTTCCCAGTTAGCACACACTCTTACATCCAGGGCTTGATTTTGACAGGTACTTACCACTCAACTTGGAAGATCCTCACTTGAGCTCGGATTTTTCTATAGCAAAAAGGG
>NW_007478257.1:0-304 GCF_000475195.1 Diaphorina citri
TAAAACCCCCTTCTCTAAAGACTTTGGTACTTATACAGTAACATTCAACCCCTTGGCAAACAAAAAGGAGAAAAATATCTAACTCATAAACAAATGAAAACTGGTCTTACCTCCTTGCTAGCTCCCATCACAGCAGCCTTGGGTTTCTTCACATACAATCTATTCTGCGTAGCACTCAACTCCGTCAGCATACTCATATGATCTGCCTTGATACCAACATAATCCGCATACTCATACCAATACACTTGTACACTGGTTGGGGTAGTATTCTGAACGAGACCAGCCAGTCTGTTCGGATCATAGG
>NW_007478258.1:0-304 GCF_000475195.1 Diaphorina citri
ATAAAGGGGGGGGGGGTGGAAAGAAAAAGTTAACATAGAATAAGTTTACGAGTAGTAACTTAGAATTTAGATTCTATTTGGATGTGGGGTTCTTATCGTCCTCAAAGCGAAGGGAGATGGAAGACAGGATAGGAGTGGTTGGTACTATGAAATCCGCCCCGGGCAGGAATCGAACCCGCGACCTAGCGCTTACAAGCAGACGCGCTACCCTGCAATCTAACCAGGCTAGCTTACTGTTGGAATAATTTTGCGACCGCGACCTTTTCACTTGTAAAATTGGAGAACTGAAACAGCAAAACTTGAT
>NW_007478259.1:0-304 GCF_000475195.1 Diaphorina citri
AAAAAATTAAGGTTAAGGACAAATAAAAATAGAGGGAGAAAAAAACTAGGTTTGGCAGGAAAAAGGTATCTAGGATTTTCCATGGGAGATGGGAACAAAATTCAGGTCAAAGAACGAAGAAGAAATAAGGGGAAATTTGAGGTGCTAGGAGGGAGGGACAGAGGGAAAATGGTATATAAGAGAGAAAGAGGGGAAATGAGATATAAGAGAGAGGGAGGGGAAGGAAATGGGAGGTAGGGGAGGGGAAAATTCAGCACCATGTGCGACTATAGTCTAGTGCAGCGGTTCCCAAACTTTTGAGTAC
>NW_007478260.1:0-304 GCF_000475195.1 Diaphorina citri
TTTTCACAAGCTTTTGCCTTTCATAAGGCAGGACATGAATGCTTTGAAAAATGAATTAAATGACATAGATTGGTCTAATTAGAAACTGAGACTGACACTAATAAAAAAGGTAACTATATTTTATGAAAATTTGACCAAAACGTTCGAAAAGTGCATTCCAAAAATAACAGTAAATAAAAAGAAACATAAATTTCCCAAATGGTGGAAATACGCCACAGTTAAAATGTTCAAGAAAAAAGAACGTCTGAGAAAAATTAGAAGAAAAAGTGCAAATCAACTTTCGGAATACGCTAATCTAAGGAAA
>NW_007478261.1:0-304 GCF_000475195.1 Diaphorina citri
GTACTCATTTATTATTTTAATCGCTTTTGTAATATAATCAGCTTTCGATATTCTGCTGTATTTTGAATTATTCAAGATGAAAATTTGTTTAAAATATTGATCCTCTTTGTTGATCACCAAGTATTTTGCAATTGTTAAAATGGTATTTTGATAGCATGATTCCACTTGTATTAGGTTTCTTCCTCCATTTCTTCTTTTTACATACAATCGGTGAACATCGGATCGTGGGTGAAACATGCCATACATAGTGAGGAACTTTCGTGTATCATAATCGAACTGTCTGATTTCATCCAATCTCCAATCA
>NW_007478262.1:0-304 GCF_000475195.1 Diaphorina citri
AAAATGTATTCACTCGAAAAAATTTGCTCTACAAAAATTTGCACAAATCGCGATTTTGTGTGCGTCAGTGACCCCAGTTATGATAAACAACGCAGTTGGTGTTGGTCCTGAGTTAGAGCGAAGGATGCGTTACTGTGTACAAACAAATGGATCTCATTTTGAACAGCTTTTATAAATTTGTTTGTTTGTTGTTGTTTGTTGTTGAAATTGTTAAAGTGAATAGGTGGTAATACAAAAACTAAAGAAAGAATTAAGAAATTGTTTTTCTTTCTCACAGTGTACAGAATTTTTGTAGAGCAAATTT
>NW_007478263.1:0-304 GCF_000475195.1 Diaphorina citri
TCGGCCGTTTTCTGGCGGTTTTTCCGCCGCCAAATGTTCTCCCCTGAACTCTCGAGTTCTCAAATTTTTGGTATTACGCTTTCGCCTAAAGATCCTATGAACAAGAAAGTTGTTTACCCTAATTATTGCAAGGTGGACTTCCTCTATTTCTATTAAACTGATTTTAAAAAAGCCCCAAAATGAAGAAAATGTAAAAAAAAATAGATGAAAAAAAAAAGAACGTTTAGAGGGATTTGAACCCGAGCACTCCTAAAACCTATGGGTCTTGAGTCGAGCGCCTTGACACCTCGGCCACTCTTCCGGG
>NW_007478264.1:0-304 GCF_000475195.1 Diaphorina citri
TTGGAAATCCCCGCACTAGCCTATACAACTGTTATGTCATTGATCAACTTGGTACCTATATCAGAAAACTAAGTAGATGGAGAAAGGGGAAAGAAAACTGTGAATAAGGAGCAAAAAAGTTTCGAGAAAGTAGGAAAGGGAGGAGAAAGGAGTGAAATAACTAAAATCCCTAGGTCCTACCTTAGCAACCCATAGTGTACCTTATTTCCACCATGTAGTGTATCTATCTGTGCATATTTCATGAATATTTCTGCTCAGCACACCTGTGCTTCTTCCTTGGCCTTTACATTCCTTGCTTTTTTTT
>NW_007478265.1:0-304 GCF_000475195.1 Diaphorina citri
GAATATATAGGCTTAAGTGATAAAGCGAGCGCTTGTTCTCACTAGAAACGCGAATACCTTTTGTAATCCAATCTCTCCCCCCTCTCCTACCTAATGAGACGGTTTTATAAGGGAAGTGGGAATTAAAGAGAAAGAGGAAAGTGTCATAGAAGAAAGATAGTTGTTCATCGACATAAGGGAGTTGGTAAATAGGAGAGAAATCAGCTTGTGTTAGGGATTCAAGAAGAGCATTGATCCGATTAGGCGTGAACGTTCTTTTATAAGATTTTTCCGTGTTCATGGACTTTTGGACTTTATATTGAAT
>NW_007478266.1:0-304 GCF_000475195.1 Diaphorina citri
GTTTTGAACGGCTACGAATTTTCAAATAGAATAGAATATACCTTGTTTATCGTGCTCGAAAAAGACTAAAAAGTCCCTCTACCCCAGCAAATACTGATTGAGTGATTAATTCTAGTGCCAGGAAAAAGCCTATGGCTTATCCGTGGTGCCATCGAACACCAGATTCAACCCACAGAAGTATCACTTGTTGGACACACTGTATTTCTCTATATAAAGGTTGTTTTAAGAACCGAATGACAACCGAAATTCGGCAGCACGGAATTTTTAATAAAATTTCGTTTCTATCATAAATAAAATTCAAGGC
>NW_007478267.1:0-304 GCF_000475195.1 Diaphorina citri
TTTGAAAAATATAACCTGTAACTTACACATTACACAAACGATCTAAAAAAGTATTTTGCTATAAAGAGGGTGATTATACCTATTATCTATGGTTAATAGCTTACATAATAAATGGTAAATGATTTAATAAAAATAAAAGCAAAAGAATACATATACATTAAATCTTCACGTATAACTTTAAGACAACTATTACCGACATGACATACCTAATACTGACATGACTGATGTATGAATGATTGAATGAATGATGACTATACAAGTATACAACATGAAGTAAAAATAGGTACATATTTATTCATTATAT
>NW_007478268.1:0-304 GCF_000475195.1 Diaphorina citri
TACTTAAAAATCTCAAGATACGCAAAGAAGTACCTACCTACTCATATTTCCAATTATATTTCTTTGGAATTCGAACGATAATCGCCTCTGCCGGCATTTTTGTAACGTCAACAATTCCCTGACCGTCTAGGCTTACATATGAACCATTTCAGCTCGCGATATTCAGGAAAGATTTTTAAGAAATACTCGAACTTTTCCAACATACGAGTACTTACGAACTGAAATGCAAACAAAAAAGAAAACCCGTCGGAACCGAAGATGTTGTACGGGGCCGCCCCTCTTGTCAAAATGCCATCGGCGAAAC
>NW_007478269.1:0-304 GCF_000475195.1 Diaphorina citri
TAAAAAGCACAGCACGACAGAGATTTCGTGTTTCGTCATGATGTTTCAAGACTTCACACAGGCTCTAGATTTATGTCTCGCTGAGATCTCGAGCCTACAAGTGGGACTGTTGGTAAAGAAACGTTTTTGTATGAAGCAAATGTTACTTTTGCGTCTCCACTAAAACTTCACTAGTACACATTCATACTTAAATGCTTATCACACAGGTCGTTCCCGATTCCCCAATCAATAGGTACACAAAGGTACACCTCAATAAATTTAAGACTTGACTTGGACTTGAACCATCATCCTACAGATCCAAGTC
>NW_007478270.1:0-304 GCF_000475195.1 Diaphorina citri
TAAGTAATAGAAACAACTCACATTTTGATTCAGCTCCGGGTTTTTTCTTGACACAATAAAATTGACAATCATTCTTCCCGAGTAGAAAATCTGAAAAGTGGACAAAAAGACCATAATAAGTATCTAACTAAATTTAGTAGGTAGAAAATCAAACGGCAAACGAGATCTTAGAAATACCGAAGTAGCAAATATTACAGGTATTTTCTTGGTATTTTCACGGTTGGACAATTTAGTTATTTAGGTAAACTCTTTAGGTATCCCTAAGGGTAATACTTTGCGGTATCAGGGAAATTGGTACCCCTAG
>NW_007478271.1:0-304 GCF_000475195.1 Diaphorina citri
TAAACTTAATTAAAATAAATACCTAAAATAATATTAATAAAAATACCTACTTGCAGTACTTAGGTAAGATTCACTTCTTACATACCTACATAAGTAGGTATTAGTGTAAAGCTGTAAAGGTCTTCTCACACAAATTTAACTAGGCTCAAATACCTATCATACTTAGGTAATTAGATACCTACCTACAAGAAGAATGTGTGTATGTAGGTACAATGGTACATACCTACCTGCATTTGTGCATGTAAAATATTTATAATGTAGGTCATTTAAGAATATTTTATGTTTAACCAAGTGCATAGTAAGA
>NW_007478272.1:0-304 GCF_000475195.1 Diaphorina citri
GGATTTTACCAAGCTCCCCTAAGTGATGTAGTGGTCAAGACATTTTTCTAGCGCCTAATACATGGTAGTGTGACTTCAATGCAAGTTGAGGTATGGAATTTTGTCCTCTGTATTTATGGAGTATTTAACCACCATAATAGTAGTGACCTATAACTTAATGCTAAGGTAAAGGGACTCTTTAGTCCTATTCGAGCAGAATAAATTAACACTTTATAATCAAGGAAGGTCTTTTGCTGTAAACACATAGATTTAGGAATTGTAATTTTTCCAATATGTACACTTAGGGGGACTTTTTAATCCCACA
>NW_007478273.1:0-304 GCF_000475195.1 Diaphorina citri
AAAATTGACTTTTATAGTTTAATAATGCCCATCGTAATGAGACTATTAGACTTCATTGTACACAAAATAAACTCACAATAAACATATTTTGAAACCTCTCAAAGAAACGCGACAGTCTTGATTCCTGCTGAACGTGGTTGCACAAAAGAATCTGTTTCCATAAGCAAGTTCTGAAATAGGGCATTTGCAAATATTTTTTGTCCTTATGAAAGCTTAAAATTTGAGCTGAGCTCCTTTGGGAATTCATTGTATAACTCTGACCCACCCCTGTGGCATTATACCAGGAAAAGTTAGTATAGTTTTG
>NW_007478274.1:0-304 GCF_000475195.1 Diaphorina citri
ATTTTTTTTTTTTGGGTAAGGCACTTTAACTCTAGCTACGGGGAGTAGTAGGTCGTTGAGCCGAAAAATATTAATATATACCTCATTAAATCGAATAAAAACCCGCAATCTTTCGAACCAGCAATCGGACTTATCATCAGGTTAGGAATGGCTAGTCTATCGGGTATAACCACTATGGTTTCTCGCAGCTAAGAACTAAGAACACCAACTACCTATTCCATTTATAGCCAACGTGGTCTCTCTCTTTATCTCTGACACGCGACTTTTTTTCAGCATTAACTGAACCGAGTTTACAATATCAGAT
>NW_007478275.1:0-304 GCF_000475195.1 Diaphorina citri
CCGTGTGCCTCGAGATGAAATTTGGCGTTGTCTGAGAAATAGAGGAACCCCAGAAAAGTATGTCAGAGTCATAAAGGAAATGTACCACATGGCTTCAACCCGCATCAGAAGTACTGCTGGTCTCACGGAAACTATACCCGTACAAGTGGAACTCCATCAGGGATCCGGACTCAGTCCGTACCTGTTTGATGTAATAGAACAGTCGCGCTTACTTTGGTGATGTTTTAAAGTCACAGAGCAGGAAAAATGAGGACCAACGGAATTTTTCTTTTTCTTCTACGACTTCTAGATCCCGAGATAAATC
>NW_007478276.1:0-304 GCF_000475195.1 Diaphorina citri
TATGAGGATGTATAGCGGATTTTCCCCTTCACAGTTAATTAAATCATTTATTAAAGCTTTGTGTAATGATTATGACTTTATTGTGTCTGAAGGACTAAATACTTCCTGTGTACACAACTATAGATACCAATTTAATTAGGTACCTACCTATCTATGTATCTCCAGCTCTAGAGTTGACTAATTTGAGTAGTAATGGCAAGTTAATGAGTGGCAACTTAATGATGGGCAAAATCTGAAAAGATATATGTAGCTGTGGAGCATTGTGAAAAAGAACCCCGATTTACACAATGAGTCACAGGAATGT
>NW_007478277.1:0-304 GCF_000475195.1 Diaphorina citri
GGAAGAAGACCGAAATATGTAAGCAGATAGCAGGATCACCATTCGCTATTGAAAATATTACGTCGCGTATTATTTTCACTGGAAGGTGATACTTATTAGGATTTCTCATTAAATGACCAAAGTATTCAAGTAAATGATAGGTATCTCAAGGATGTAAAATTTACTAAAAGTTGGAGAGCGGTACCTATTGGAAAAATAGAATGTCAAATTATTTACTGGCCACAATCTGAATAGCTAAATTAGGAAAGTTTGACAGCGCTACAGGCTACAGAGATATTATACGCCATCGCTACAGGCCAAGTAG
>NW_007478278.1:0-304 GCF_000475195.1 Diaphorina citri
TCCTAGGGTGTATCATGCCCATGATTAATTCACCGGGTATGGAGTTTGATATTCATACGCGACTTGAAAAAGTTCATATTGGATAAATGTTCACGCAACTTCAAACTTCAAAATATTAATGTTCTTAATTGAGATAAAATTACAATTGATGAAATACTGGCTTTCGCCCAACAAACCTCCTTCAGTGTTCGTAAATCCGCATTCTGACCTTTTTGCCGTTTTTCATCTTGATTTTTAGTCCGTCCTTCCTTTATTATTACAATAGTAATAAAAAGGTATAAGGGACGGACTATTGTATTCGCTT
>NW_007478279.1:0-304 GCF_000475195.1 Diaphorina citri
TCGTTGAGGTTTTTGACAAATAAACCTGGACCATTGTTGCTTCCACCGAAGTATTTTTTGACAGATGGATCATTATTTCTTCTGCTCAAGTCTTTGTTGACAAACTGGCATAGATCATTATTGATTCCACCTAATCTTTTTTTGACAGATGGATTATCATTTTTTCTGCCCAAGTCTTTGTTTAGATCCAGTCTGTTCGGATCGAGTTGGTTGGAACAACCGCCAAGGGCATTTCCAAGAAGGACATGGATGAAGAGAATAAAACTGCCATGCATCTCTTCAGGAGATCCTGAGGGATGTTCTG
>NW_007478280.1:0-304 GCF_000475195.1 Diaphorina citri
TATCTTTTGCTCAGGAAAACACAAGTCTCAGGATTGTTTAGTGAAACAATCAGTGGAAGAGCGACAGAAGTGTGTCCGAGAGAACCATGTATGCTTTTGTTGTTTGAAGCATGGTCATCGAGCGGCACAATGCAGAAACCGTCCCAAATGTACAAAGTGTGGAAGACGCCATTTCACCATAATGTGTGTCCAAGTGAAAGAAGAGTCCACCAGGGGAGTGAGTCCGTCAGAACAAGTCACTCTGTCATCCTCCACTGTAACCAGTAGTGTTCTTATGCAAACACTTGTGGTGAGGTTAAACGGC
>NW_007478281.1:0-304 GCF_000475195.1 Diaphorina citri
CGGGCGGGAATCGAACCTGTGGCCTAGCGCTTACAAGACTGACGATATAAAATTATATTGATTTTCGTACCACATCGATGCTTCGGGCCGCTACCAACCAAGCTAAAGCTAACTAGGCTGGTATGAATTGGTTCTTCGGGCCGTATTAAATTGGAATTGGTTCTTCGGGGTCGGATTAATCAGGAATTGGTCCTTTGGGCCGGATTAATCAGGAATTGGTCCTTCGGGCCGTATTAAATTGGAATTGGTCCTTCGGGGTCGGATTAATCAGGAATTGGTCCTTCGGGCCGGATTAATCAGGAAT
>NW_007478282.1:0-304 GCF_000475195.1 Diaphorina citri
ACAGCCTGTTTGATTAATTAAATTTTCTATTTTCGTAATCTTGGAGGTCTTGTTTATTTAAAAAACACATCCATTGAAATATAATTCAATAACCTCAGATTTGTACATACTCCCAAGTCCAAGAATATTGGGGGAAAAAAGAATAAGTAGGGGTAACAGATTAAATTTGATATAACTTTGGTAAATCAGAAGAAAAAAAACCACAAAGGTACAAACTTTCTAATAATTTGCTAGAAAATAAAATAACAAAATTATGCTAAAATAACGCAACTAAAATTGAGATGGGTTTTGAATTATGCTAATT
>NW_007478283.1:0-304 GCF_000475195.1 Diaphorina citri
AACATTAGTGATTGTTTATTACTTTCTATTGTTTCAATTTATTTACTTTTATTGATTGTTAAATACTCCAAGAATAGAGTACTTTGTTTAACATTAATACTCGAATGTGAAGTCCTTTCACCCCCGCAACCCTAACTTCTTTGTCTTGAGTTCATTTCCTCTGTTATGTGACCTCTAACGGTACTATCTACGCGTATCCATGAGGACTAAGGATTGAAATTGTAAAGTACTGCAATATTGTAAACTATCTTGTGCATTTGAACACGCTTTCTTCAGTCGGAATGAAATCGGAGCGTTCAAAGAA
>NW_007478284.1:0-304 GCF_000475195.1 Diaphorina citri
TAAAATTTTAAAAAAAAAAAAAAAAAAAAAAATTACGAGTAGATGTCCTTCGCACTCAACCTTTGCTATTTCTTTAGCAAGGGAAATTTCGGACTTTTATCCTCCCTGTTTAAGGTCCCCCAACCAGACACGTTATAGGTATCTACAGTCACGTTAAACGCCTATGAAACAAAATGAATACCGTAAAATTTGACCTCTTAGAAATCCAAGAGAGTAACTTTAACCTGATGATGACCCCCTAGCTTGGCGCAGCGCAGATTGAAAGCCCACTACAAGGTTTAATAGGCTCCTAAATTCGAACCCA
>NW_007478285.1:0-304 GCF_000475195.1 Diaphorina citri
TAAGAATATTCCTTCCCCTTCAAGGATTTGTGGATGATTTAATCTGAGGAAATACACCTCATTTATTAGTTATGTCAGGTTCAGATCGTCTGACAGACAACATAGGTCGAAACATGTATGGTGGAAAAAGCTCGAGAATTATGTCTGTCAGACCTAGGTCTCCAGCTTTTCCACTCATGTTCCTACCACGGTCTGATCGTGAGTGGTCCACCTTAAACATCATTTCTCACTTACACTTTTACTAACCGGCTGACTACGGGGAGATTCATTGAGTTGCAAAAGTTCCGCAGATCTCTGTCGCTGA
>NW_007478286.1:0-304 GCF_000475195.1 Diaphorina citri
CTACTAGGTATTTTGTTTTACAATCCGTTTTAACATTGATTACTGGGTCAGTCCCACTCCCACTGGCCTTGTTTCCATCTGGACACTGCCCCACATTTTTATCCAATGAAATCAATGAACGGCCATTGTTCAAGAATTCAAGTTCACATTAGATTAGGTCATTGATTTAATGCTCTTATAACAAGTTCGATAATCCTATGGATAATCCAAAGTCTAGTGGGAAGTTGAAGGTTTTGTATGCAAAACTATCATGGTACGAGATTAACTGAGCGGAAGGATATGCACATTTATCCAATGATAATAA
>NW_007478287.1:0-304 GCF_000475195.1 Diaphorina citri
CTCCTTTCCTAACAATACGTAGACGAAAATCGATACGAAAGGGACGTGGTTTGACCTAGACATTCGAAATGTATTTATAACATTATTATCTTTAGTAAATAGTAATCAAAATCATAAAAGATAATATTACAAGATCATAGAGCACGTCTCACTTGGAGTGCCTTTAAAAAGAGTAGGTGCGAGTTATTTATACGACTTATCTAAGAGTTATTTATACGGAGACATCCATCAATAATTTATTTTATAATTTTATACACCTCAGCTAGACTATTCATCTGTCCACTTCGGAATACTAAAATGCCTA
>NW_007478288.1:0-304 GCF_000475195.1 Diaphorina citri
CCTACCACTTCTTTCGCAGTCTCTCTTCTGTCTTCGCAATATCCCCCTTCTTTCTTCACAATATCTCTCTTCTTTCTTCACAATATCTCCCTTCCTTCCTCACAATCTACTTTCAGAGAATCCCTCCTGTAGGCTCCTACTTCTTTTCTGCTCCCTCCTCTCAGTTTCCTCCTCCCTATCTTCACACCTGTCTTCCTCCCCCCTTGATACGATTTAATATCTTCAAGTCTGAGTGCTGTTAATCTTTTTCTGATGTTTAAATTCAGCTGTGCAGTTTCGACTTTCATGTCACGAATACATCTCT
>NW_007478289.1:0-304 GCF_000475195.1 Diaphorina citri
GTTTTGAACTTGGAACAGTGTGAAAACTTTGGGTTTAATTAATAAATGATTAAACTTTCATGTTAGAAGACTTATGTAGAGCGGTTTAGTGGAACATTGTATTTTGCTGTGTTTTTCATATCATTTTTAAGGTCGGGCAATGCTACAGGATAATGGAGTCTTTGGCCGTAATAACCATAGTGCAGTAAATAAGGAAGGTAAAAAGGAAAGTATTCATTCATCCAAGTTGAAAGTTCTCAAACGGACAAAATTGCCACCTCTTAACCACTCCTATCATTCACAATCTAAAGAAATCCATTGTTGG
>NW_007478290.1:0-304 GCF_000475195.1 Diaphorina citri
TAATCTGTCATCCATCAACAATTCTTCTTTTTCTTCCTCTTCTACTTTTTCTTTCAAAAGTAATGTTATTTTAAAAGTAATTTCAGGATCTATACCTGTAGTTCATTTAACCCAGTAAGACCGAAAACTATTTTTCCCTCGATTTTTTCTTTTTTTAATGTAAAAGAACAAACATACCTACTTCTGCTCCAAATATTTTTGCCAAACTAAATCAGAACAAAAGAGCATCTTCTTGACAATCTATTTTATCAGTTTCAACACGTATACCTAGTGTCTAGCCATCTGGAGGCAAAATCTACTGACA
>NW_007478291.1:0-304 GCF_000475195.1 Diaphorina citri
AGAACAGGGTAGTGGTACCTGAAAAGGCTAGACCTTACATAATAAGACGTACTTTTAATGAGCAAACATTCCGGGTAGAGTCACCCTATGTAAGCCGCGTTGAATGCGAAAGGCTTGACTTACGATTTGAAAATTGCAGCTTGGTGCCTTGAGATTTAAAACTTTTGGAGGGGAGGAGGAGGATGAAGGAGAACCAAAAGATGGAGTTTTTATCCAGAAAAAAAAATGCCGGTAAATTATCTACCTAACATAAAGTACACAGCATATCTACTTACATAATATTAAACGCTGGTATTGAAATTAG
>NW_007478292.1:0-304 GCF_000475195.1 Diaphorina citri
GAGAGAGAAAGAGAGAGAGAGAGAGAGAGAGAGAGAGAGAGAGAGAGAGAGAGAGATTGGATTGCGAATTTGTGATTTTTATTGGTGGATGTGCCAAAATCACCAAATTTTCCAATGACGAATGAGAGGGAAAAATAGAAGGACCTGTATACGAGGTAAGGACGTAAGTAAATAATAAGTAGAACCTACATAATTTAGGTACCTACATAATTTAGGTAATACCTACGGTAAGTGTACCATTTATTCGCCCACCTAAAAAACGTACCATTTATTGGCCCACCTGTACCATACGCCACATAAGTCT
>NW_007478293.1:0-304 GCF_000475195.1 Diaphorina citri
CTCATCTCCACCAAGACTGGATATGTGGACGAGCGACATACGGCCAAAGTGGGCACTCAGCTCTATATGAGTCCGGAACAGGTAAGAGTGCATTCATTTAGAGAGTGAGCTGAGGGGGTTTTTTTTTATGGCTTTCTTTTAAGTGGCAGGGTTCTCCTAGAGGAGCTCTTGCACCCAACCACTAAATTGAATGCTCCCAGACTTTGTGAGTCTCTTATATTCGCCGATCCTTTTTAGTCCGTCCTTCCTTTATTATTACAATAGTAATAAAAAGGTATAAGGGACGGACTATTGTATTCGCTTC
>NW_007478294.1:0-304 GCF_000475195.1 Diaphorina citri
AAGGCACATCCTTTCCTATCACTGCCGATCCGGTATTTGAACTTAGAGCTGTGTCCACACATAGTCGATCGGCCATCGATCGATGTCGATTGACACGTCCACACTGCCTTGACAACATGGATTTTCCTCGTTGATCGACGGCCGGCCGACTATGTTTGGACACACCTTGACACCTCCGGGTCAAGTCGACCCTACTCAGCCAGAGGGGCGGGAGAACAGGTATTCAAAATCTTCTCAACTTGTCCATTTTTCTTTCCCAGTGGCGGTCAACAAAGGCGGGTTTCCCTGGCCATTACGTTGCTTC
>NW_007478295.1:0-304 GCF_000475195.1 Diaphorina citri
AATAATTTGCTTCTTCGTCGTCTTCTTCTTCTCCTTCTCCTTAGTCAGTTCTTCCTCTTCTTTTTCTTGTGCTTATTCCCCTTCTGCTTCTGCAGTTTTTTTTCTTCTCCTTCTTCTTCTTCTTCTTCTTCTCCTCCTCCTCCTTCCTTCTTCTTCTTCTCCTTTTTCTTCTCCTCCTCTTTCCTTCTTCTTCTTCTCCTTTTTCTTCTCTTTCCTCTTCTTCTCCTCCTTCTTCTTCTCCTTCTCCTTCCTCTTCTTCTCCTCCTCCTTCTTCTTCTTCTTCTCCTCCTTTTTCTTCTCCTTC
>NW_007478296.1:0-304 GCF_000475195.1 Diaphorina citri
CCTGGTGCAGAGTTCTTACGTTTTAGGATGACGCGTTCCATTTCTTTTAAAGTTATCGGCGCATTATAAGGGGCTGCATTGCTTGTAGGTATGATTAAGGGTTGATTTTCCATCTCTTCTTTGTATGAATGAAACGTTGCACTGTGTTGAGAGATATCCGAGTTTCTGTGAAACGTCTCAACCAGTACATCCGCTATTTTTTTCTTGTCTGTGATGGTTTCAGTGCCAATGGTAAGCGACGGGATACCGAACTGGTCAGACTTCTTCCCGAGAATTTTCTTTATGTTGGACCAGGCTTCTTTTG
>NW_007478297.1:0-304 GCF_000475195.1 Diaphorina citri
TTCTGGAGGATTTAATAATTTGATAGCTATATTTTGACTTTAGCGTCTTTAGCTTCCAGATTTTTGGGTAGTACGAGTAGGTTATTTAGATATTTGCCTAGGCGTATTGTACCAAAAAGTTCTCCTCTACATACGTACATATTGCATGAGAAAAGAAGTAACTCCTTGACATTTACACAGTTTGACCATCCATGTGTATTGTGCATTGGTATTAGATCTATCAATCAGACAACTTGTGTAATGTTAACGTGAATCTGCTGACGTCACAGAATTGTCTTTACCACAAGAAATGCACAATACAGTC
>NW_007478298.1:0-304 GCF_000475195.1 Diaphorina citri
CGTTAAGATACAAACACACTACCATAACGTCACGTGAAGTCATGGGGAGTCAGAAAGATCTACCTAGTTCAAACTTTTTCCATAATATTGTAGGTAATTTCGTTCAGGGCAGCCAAACTACCATCATGTTACGTCACGTTCAATTGACATGATGGTAGTGTGTTTCTACCTTGAGTCTGTAAGTAGGTAGATAGACGGTAGTGTGTTTCTACCTTGAGTCTGTAAATAGGTAGATAGATGGTAGTGTGTTTCTACCTTGAGTCTGTAAGTAGGTAGATAGATGGTAGTGTGTTTCTACCTTGAG
>NW_007478299.1:0-304 GCF_000475195.1 Diaphorina citri
TTGACTGTCAATAATAAAATTATGTATTAGACATTTTTTACAGTTATGTATCTCTCCTCCTCTTCTCCCTCCCTCTTTCTTGATATAATTTCCCCTATGTTTTATGTTTTGCCTTCATTTTTCGACTTTCCCATCACCTTTTTCATTTCATTTCAATTTTATTTTCCTCTTTATCCTCCCCCCCTCCTCCTTCTTCTTCTTCTTCTTCCTCCTCCTCCTCCTCCTGCATAATAATTCATTTCGAATATAAAATGGAAAGGAAATTGCACGGAAATTAATCCTTGATGAGATGAATCGTTCAGCC
>NW_007478300.1:0-304 GCF_000475195.1 Diaphorina citri
TGCCCGTAATTTGAAAGTTATTATGTTGTTGTAGTGGCTTCTTTAGCTTTAGTTGAATGGTGATAGCAATTATGCTTTTTATGTAACTTATTCCACTCAGAATTAGCAGTATTAGACTATGAATTGTTCTACTGCTGATTATCTAAATAATATACTAGGAAATCATGTCCCCTGTATGTTAAACTCTTAAAAATGATAACCAGATACAACTTGCGTTCGAAAGAACGTGTGTGCCAAAATTTTCAACTCTTTGTTAAAACCGTACCATCACTGGTGTATCTTCCTGTGACAAACTATATCTGTG
>NW_007478301.1:0-304 GCF_000475195.1 Diaphorina citri
GATGAAGGTTGAAAAGCTGGTTTTCCCGGTTTTGGTAGGAGCACCACTTTGGCCCTCTTCCACATACTAGGGAAGTCTCCGTTTAACAGAATCTTGTTCATTACAGCAAGAACCCACTCAGGAACAGCCATCACTGCACTTTTGACGATTTCCGGCAGAATACCGTCTGGGCCCGGGGCCTTCTTGCTCTTCATTTTAGCAGAGACTTCAACCAGATCTTCCAAAGTAAAGGGCGGTACAGAGTCCGAGGTTACATCCGGATAAATCCAATCCACAGTAGCGGCTGCTGGAAACAAAACCTCAA
>NW_007478302.1:0-304 GCF_000475195.1 Diaphorina citri
GAAAATCCTACAATGCTGCAGTGAGCACCAAAGTTGTGACATAATAACACAAAGAAACTGCATTTACATTTACATATATGTAGCTAGGGTATCTTGCGATCCAAATTATGATAGAGATTTCTCATATGGGTAGTGACACAGGTGGACACGTTACCTCCTGAAGTTGTTGATTCCGCTATTGCAGTGTTAGTCTGAAATTGAAATTCATTCGTATTTAGACCTCTTTATTCCTCATTTGGCAGTTGGAAGAGTTTTCCCTCAAAATATGTTTGTTCGGTAGGTATCATTTTTTATAGTATGGTAA
>NW_007478303.1:0-304 GCF_000475195.1 Diaphorina citri
CCGCCATTTTGTTGCACGGGCTCCCGGTTGTCTGGCTGAGGCTTACCAATGCTGAAACAAGTCGGAAAAAGAATGAGTCAAACAAGTCAGTAAAGACACGGTTGGTCCAGTGGTAACGCGCTTGCTTGCCATGCAGAAGGTCCCGGGTTCGAATCCCACCATCGACAAAAATTTGTACTCGTTTTTCGATTGCAAATATTTCAACGGGTTACTTTCTGGTGTTCTCGTGTTGACCCAGCACCTAAATGGGAAGTATTGTGTCTCTTCTCGCCCATCTGATGAGAGGCATACTACGGGATGGGCA
>NW_007478304.1:0-304 GCF_000475195.1 Diaphorina citri
AGAATCACTCTCGTTATTTGCTATCCAGGTATTTAAAAAAGTTTTAATAAAAATAAATAAAAAAAAATGCTCTGAAAAATATTACAAAGCTATTCTTTCTATGTTCATATAGAACAAATATTTTCGTTTCATAATATTATCTACGAGTATGTAAACGAGGAACAAGCAGGGCCCGTCCCTCCGGGAATTTTTTTAGCCCGTAGTGATTAGAGAAAATCAGTACCTATGTTGTTGTTGTTGTTGTTGTTGTTGTAGCGGCTTTAGCTTTCGCCGAATGGTGTTGGCAGAGTAAAGAAAAGACATC
>NW_007478305.1:0-304 GCF_000475195.1 Diaphorina citri
TTCCTGAAAAGGTAGAGACTTGAAATTTGAGAAAATAATAGAAAATGGTATGTTATTTAAGGAATAAATCGAAAAAAAAATCCGAAAAATTGGGTTTAACCCCCACCCCTGAGGGTTAAACCTGTGTAATTGTTGCTCCTTTGAAATTCTATCAAGTGGGGTATCAAATGAATTGTTTCGGTGTGGACAGTCTATTTATGATGTTTACAACAACAAAAAAGTGAAAGTGTTCGCACCCTGTACTTTCACAAGTAGGTACGTTGAACAAAAAAGAAATTCAATTCGTTGCTAGGAACAACCGCAG
>NW_007478306.1:0-304 GCF_000475195.1 Diaphorina citri
GAAGATGAAGGACTGTATGAGTTTCAGGTTTCATTTCTATACTAAGTGTTTCACTGTTTCATTTCAGAACTGGGCGCTGAAGATTCGCTCGGTGAAACAGGAGGATGAAGGACTGTACGAGTGTCAGGTGTCTACACATCCTCCTTCAAGTGTTTTTCTCGAACTACGGGTAGTGGGTAAGTCCGCCATTTTGTTACTTATATATACGTCGCGTCGTCTGATCTCAAAAAAACTTTTTTTACAGGAAAACCTTTTAAAGAGTTTTGACTTCAGATTTGGAATTTTCACAACTTTTCACTGTAAT
>NW_007478307.1:0-304 GCF_000475195.1 Diaphorina citri
TATTTTAAGAGGTTTGATAGAGGAAACATGTAACTACTACGTCTTAGGTATCGTCCCGAGATCAAAGACAGGATAGGAGAAAGCCAGCAGTTTCGACAACGAACATCACCTGTTTAGAATAAAATCCGTCCCGGACGGGAATCGAACCCACGGCCTAGTGCTTACAAGGCAGACGTAGATACTACGCTCCAAGCTAACTAGGCCGTCTCTACATTTCTGTAGAAACAGTGGAGCACGTGCTCTCTTCTATGAAAGTATGGATTCTACAGTGTAGGTCTTCCATGCAGTCGAGGGTTAACATTAT
>NW_007478308.1:0-304 GCF_000475195.1 Diaphorina citri
AATCTGAATTATCTTCATGGGTACTATAATAAGTAGTCAATAAATCGATAAAATAGTTCAATATCTAAATGAAACTCTAACAACTCTGTTGTCTATCTGTAACCCACATTGTATGAGAATGAAATAGTAGATTATCATGATAGGATAATGCTAATAAACCCTTTATAACTTCATCATTGGCACTTGACAGTTGTTACAATACAAAGTACAAGCTAGAAATACGTAGAATTACAAGAATAGAGATAGTGATTCTCATAAAGATCATATTAGTAATGCTTTAAGTCCATAAAGATAAGCATTACTT
>NW_007478309.1:0-304 GCF_000475195.1 Diaphorina citri
AGGTTACTGCCCTCATGCTATCGCTACGTGGACCTGCTGCGGACCTGATTCAAACTCTCCCCAAGGACAGTAATTTATACTATGACGAGCTGGTTAGTGTTATCGAGCGCCGTTTTGGGGACGACCACATGCAGGATGTATACCGGATTCAGCTTCAAAACCGTGTGCAGAGGAGTGGCGAGACTTTACAACAACTTCAGGCCGACATCGACAGATTGGCCCACCTTAGTATAGGTACATAGATAGACAGGTATAATCACAGTATTGTCGAATTTTATAGTCCGTTCTAGAACTGAATTAATGA
>NW_007478310.1:0-304 GCF_000475195.1 Diaphorina citri
ATTCCTGAACCCCGAAGGTTTTCCTCTGCATTTTTCATGTGTCCAAGCATTTTATACTCTGTAATTAGACGAAAATTTTGGGATAGGTATACGAGTATTTTATATCAAGCTTCCATGTAATCTTTGTTTACCTACTCTCTGACAGTGGTTTCCAACCTTTTTGGTCTTGTGGCACCCCTTTTGTGAGATACCTTGCCTTTTGATGGCACCCTGGTACTTACATATTCATTCTGATGCTTGAGTAACCTGGTTTCTGTGTGCTACAAACTTTTGGATGGAACCCTGGTTTAGCTACCTGTCTTCT
>NW_007478311.1:0-304 GCF_000475195.1 Diaphorina citri
GAAAGAAAATGATTAATAATTAGGAGTAGATACATTAAAAATAATGCAAACATGATCAAAAAAGGGGGATTATTTGGTCACTGAATTCCTCACCTAAACTCAATTTATTTCTTTTCTTTTCCAGTCATTCAACGCCATCATCGGGCCGAACGGGAGCGGCAAAAGCAACGTTATCGACGCCATGTTGTTCGTGTTTGGCAGTCGTGCCTCCCGCATCCGCTGTACCAACAATCAATCCCTCGTGCACAACTCTGAGAGTGTGCGAAACTGCGACAGCTGTACAGTGACGGTCAAGTTTGTCGAG
>NW_007478312.1:0-304 GCF_000475195.1 Diaphorina citri
GAATCCTGACCCGGATGGAGATTTTTTGTCCCTTGAAGTAATGCAAGACCAGTCAAAAAGATTTTTTCAGACAGATCATAATGAGCTTTCACTAAATTACTTAGGACATAAATATCAACTGTGTACCTAAATTCATCGCTTTGTCGATATTTCGAGAACTGGTGTAACCTACTTTACATGCTATTGCCACTGTGACTGAAGATTTCTTGAAATCCCGATTTATGTAGGTAGATTACGAGTTGGTGTTTTTGGCAATACGAATTTCGTCTACGAGACAAATTGTCTTCTGACATCAGAAAAAAAG
>NW_007478313.1:0-304 GCF_000475195.1 Diaphorina citri
ATATTCTTTCCAGATCCAGCGAAAAAAAGAGCAGCATCTTTTGACAAACTTATTCAAAAAGAAAAAAAAAAAAAAAAAATAAGAAAGAGAAAATTCAATGGCTATATATTCCAGTAGATTACACATCAATCATAAGTGTAAGTCATTGTAAATTTTAAGTGTTTTTACCAGTGGTGTAACTTCTATGATAGCTTAGGGAAGGAGTGCTTCTTTTCCTCTAACTGAGAAAAAAAAAGGGACGAACTAAAGTTCCTGAAGGTTAGGATAGAGAAGTTCAAAAGGAATTTTTTTGGTTGTCGTAATT
>NW_007478314.1:0-304 GCF_000475195.1 Diaphorina citri
CCTTATTTTTTGTAGATACTGGGAAAAATCGGAAAATCCCGAAATTCCAAACCGTTCCCGAGATATTGACGTTTTTTAATCCCCCCCATAAGAAATACACGGGGAACAGAGATTGAGGCCAGCAAAACTTTTCCTACGTTTAATATTTTCTCTCGCTTTTAGTTTTCATTTCTTCGAAACAAGACTCAGGGACGATATTAGTTTTCAGGGGCGAAGCCAAGGGAGTGCGAAGCGCGACCTAATGCACACCCCGCGAAGCCCCGGGAGCGCGCAGCGCGACCGTAAACAAGGGAGCGCGAAGCGC
>NW_007478315.1:0-304 GCF_000475195.1 Diaphorina citri
AAAAAAAAAAAAAAAAAAAAATCCCGAGTCAACTTCTTCCATTAGTGATGAAAGGGCTCATTCTAATTTATTGTTATTTTATGTATCAAAAAATACTAAAATAAATAATAAAAAAATACACATAAAAAAACGCCATTACAATCATTTTGCGTCAACCAGAGAGAGCGTATTTACACAGAATTGCGTAGCTGTTATCTTATGGTTTATTGTCATAAAATGGAGAGAGAGGATTGGAGGCGGAAAAACTTATGGTACCATCTGTGAAGATCATAATAAAAATGTTGTAACATAAGTACCTATGTAT
>NW_007478316.1:0-304 GCF_000475195.1 Diaphorina citri
GGAGACAAAAAGAGAGAGAGAGAGAGAGAGAGAGAGAGAGGAAAGAGCGAGAAAGAGAGGAAAGAGCGAGAAAGAGAGGAAAGAGCGAGAAAGAGAGCAAGTGAGAGGGAGAGACAGAGAGGGAGGGGGAGAGAAGGGAGAAAGGAAGAGTGGAAAAGAGAGAAGGGAAGAGAGAGAAACGAATAGAGGAATAAAGAGGGAGAAAAGAGAGGGAGAACCAGGAAGAGGTACCCTAACCTAAGGAGGAAGAGAGACAAGTAGAGGTGAAGGTGTGTACTAGAAACTAGGAGATGGAGGGGGGGGG
>NW_007478317.1:0-304 GCF_000475195.1 Diaphorina citri
GAGAAATTCAGAGAGCCTCAATTATTATTATTTTATTTCCCTTTTGAAATCTACGTTCGATTGCATGGGAAAATGAATGATCGTTACAACTATCGGTCGGTCAGTGGTAAGTAGGGGAGGTGCGTAGAAACCGTCGAGGGGAAGAAAAGTAGGGATTATTTAGCCAAGACCACCAGCAGATCAGAATACTGTATATGGGTGATAGCTTCCCCTCCCCATTTAAAGTATCTCACGCCACGGCACTAATGCATTACCTAGGTATGGGTTTTTGGCTCCCCCCTTTAGAAAACCTCACCCCACTCCA
>NW_007478318.1:0-304 GCF_000475195.1 Diaphorina citri
AGTTGACTACAGGGTGTATGAAAAAGAAAATCCTTCTGAATTCTCCCTGAATAACCTGAATTTCGAGTAAAGTGAACAGACTCTTATTAACTACATTTATCACCTACCCTATTTGTTACTTTTTAGAAGTAGGTACTTACCCATGTACGTAACTATAACTACCTATAATAGTACATCCTCCATCAGTAAGTACTTACGTACATTTAGCTGTTCAACAATTACATAGGTACATAGTACCTGTACCTGTCTACCTGCTATGTAGATACTTTCTATTTTCTATTAAGTACATCTTACTAAAATGTTT
>NW_007478319.1:0-304 GCF_000475195.1 Diaphorina citri
TTGTATGTATGTAGGTACGTAGGTATACCTTGTATGTATGTAGGTACGTAGGTATACCTTGTATGTATGTAGGTACGTCTAAGGCTAAACAAAGAAAGGATCGGAGAGCATGGAGCATAGGGCGCTATGCTCTCAGCGCTTTCCTTCTTTTACTTAGCCTTTATCCGAATTTTATTTAGGCTTAGTTATCCCTCTTTTAATCTCCCCCTCCTCAATCCTCTCTTCTTTATTCTTGTGTGACAAAGCCTCTCTCTCCTATACTCTCAGCTCTATGTGGTTTGAATTCGTTGCTTCTCTCAAGCTT
>NW_007478320.1:0-304 GCF_000475195.1 Diaphorina citri
CGGTTAATCTAATAAAATTATCAGATAGTGAGAGTTGGGGGGAAAAGTCCTCATTTGCCAATATTATTTTATTAACATCAAACACTGCCCGACATGTCCCAAAGATAAATGGCTAAATCGCACTCCTTGAGTGTACGTATAAGTCATGATAATTGTGACAGTATAATTGGGACTGATGAAAATGACCTGATGGTCAATTCCCAGCATTTGATACCAACCATATAATTGGGACTTGAGCAGTATTTCTAATTTTACAGTAATTTTGATAGGAAGTATGAAGGCAAGTACCACTGGCACCCGATTA
>NW_007478321.1:0-304 GCF_000475195.1 Diaphorina citri
TTAGGTGCAATAAATGAAAATAGAATGTTGGTTGCTCAGAATACATTTGACCAGTCTTAGGGATCATTGCAATCTTGGAGAACATACGCTGAAAATCAGTTCAGAACTTTGTCAAGATCGTACCACTTTGAACTACATATATCTAATAATTACTTCAGTAGGAATGAGGGATTCTTAACTGGAATATTGTGTTTTCTAGGGAATAGGTACTGATATAATCTGGATTGATAAAAAGTAGATATATCTGATTATGAGTTCCCATCAACCCGTATCTTTCGTAAAAACTAGAGTATGTCTAATCAAA
>NW_007478322.1:0-304 GCF_000475195.1 Diaphorina citri
GGTGCGGCAGGAGAATCGAGACTTGCAATCTCGCCTTGAATGTGGACCAAAGCATGCGAAACAGAGCTTCTTTCCTTTAAGAAGTTCATATCGGGCAGGAACCGACATATCCAAGAACTTGGTACAGTCTATCAGACGGTGTGATTGGTTACAACAAATGCAGGTATGTGAAGCAGGTGTGCTTGCTACAAATGCTTTTCGGACCACAGGGGCTGATTTTGCTACAGGGTTAGGTTTGGGTTTGGAAGATGTGCAAGGAGTTGAGTGTAACAGTTCATTGGCAGTGACCCTTCCTTGGATGAAT
>NW_007478323.1:0-304 GCF_000475195.1 Diaphorina citri
TTAAATTACATTGCGATCTACGAGGTGGACTATGTGTGGACACACCTTGAGAATTTAAAGGATTCCAGATGAAACATCGTGTTGTGTTGGGTGTATGGGTGTTTTATAGTACATTACCGAAGACTCGCTAATTTTGTGAAACTTTCATCAACAGTGTGTGTGGCATACATAACTGGAGTGGTAAAGTAATTTCCTACAGATTCATATGTAAAGAGAGGGGGAAGAAGGGGGTTGGTTTAGTGTGACAAGACAGAAAGAATATGTGTATGGTAATTTAAATAAAGATCTATAAGAAAAAGTTTTG
>NW_007478324.1:0-304 GCF_000475195.1 Diaphorina citri
GGAAAAATAATATATCAATAGGAAATATTCACATAAGGAAAATCAATAGGAAAAATAATATATCAATAGGAAATATTCACATAAGGAAAATCAATAGGAAAAATACTAAACAGGACTGAAAAACCGGCCATCTAGATACACCTAGGCACTGTCACCTATTACTAATTCTAAACAGGACTGAAAAACCGGCCATCTAGATACACCTAGGCACTGTCACCTATTACTAATTCGTAGATTCGTAGTAGCTTAACCCATCCTTTAGGGCTGTTCGCCCTTACACCTAAGCCTCGGAGTGGGCTTTTTG
>NW_007478325.1:0-304 GCF_000475195.1 Diaphorina citri
GAAAATGAGTCAAGCCCTACTATCCTAATAACCAAACAAGATCATGCAATGTCACGTCTACACAGCGTTATGACACCAGCTACTCTTGTTTGGTTGCATTGACATTTGTTATCTCAGCTGAGGTTTAGAACCCATATGAAATCCTGTCTGTTCCTTCCTTATTCTTAGGATAGTAACTGCTATACTATTTTGATAGGATTTGGTAGCATGGCATTTGTCATAGGTTTCCTGTTCTACTTGCAATGATCTGCCCGCTGCTAGGTCAGGTGGTACATATTTAGAATATAAAGCGAATATCCTATCT
>NW_007478326.1:0-304 GCF_000475195.1 Diaphorina citri
TACTGCTGTAAAAATAAACTGGTTTTGCTAAGTTTGCTTCATTTCTGTTTGTTTTATATTCTTCATTCAAATATGCTCGGATTACCTTTAGCCCCGTGATCCGATCGCTATCTTCCACTGTAGGCCATGGATTTATGATCAACCAACACAAATAAACCAGACTTTTATCTAATAAGGTACACACATTACTCCAGCCTAGACCTAGGAACAGCGAGATTCAAGCTAGAAAAAAAGCAGTAACCTCGTATGATTTATGCTGGCGATCAAACTTTTTTCTTTATAATAAGGAAAGACGATCTAAGTA
>NW_007478327.1:0-304 GCF_000475195.1 Diaphorina citri
ATACCCTATCTAGTCTAAAGTCCTCTAGCTATCTAGCTAAACATTTTTTAACCACAGAACATTTTTTTTTCTCTCTCTTTCAAATAGGTATTCATAGAACCCATTACATCTACACAAAAAACTCAAAAAAGTAAAATGTAGGTACCACAACTCTCCAGCTTTGTACCGCCACGCTCAACCACCCAACCCCACCCTGTTCATTTTCTAAAAATCTAATAATAATAAAAACGTGAAAAAAGTCCCGAATAAATTATTTTCACTCTAAAAAAGTGTTTTTTTTTTTTTTTTTTTTTTTTTTTTAAAA
>NW_007478328.1:0-304 GCF_000475195.1 Diaphorina citri
CCAAAACCAGAGCCAGAACTATTACTACCACCAAAACCTGAGCCAGAACTATTACTACCACCAAAACCAGAGCCAGAAATATTACTACCACCAAAACCAGAGCCAGAAATATTATTGCCACCAAAACCTGAGCCAGAACTATTACTACCACTAAAACCTGAGCCAGAACTATTACTACCACCAAAACCTGAGCCAGAACTATTACTACCACCAAAAGCACAGCCAGAACTATTACTTCCACCAAAACCAGAGCCAGAACTATTACTACCACCAAAACCTGAGCCAGAACTATTACTACCACCAA
>NW_007478329.1:0-304 GCF_000475195.1 Diaphorina citri
ATCGTGTGTTGGCTTTTCCCGGCCTCACACAGGCTGGGTGCTGGGTGAGGTTAATGTGAGTAGGCGGATAGTTTGTTGCCGAATAGAAGGTAAAACCTCTCTCATTAAAAACTTTACTGGTTATACAGTGATGGTAAATGTCTATCAAACAAAATAAAATCGGTATTAGTATAATGTAAATCTAACTCAATATTAATGCCATCACATCACAAGGTATCAAATTATCAATGAGTTCTTTTATGCCTAATTGACTTATCAGGTTATCACACAAGCAAGGCCTTGATACTAAATATGTACGGTACAT
>NW_007478330.1:0-304 GCF_000475195.1 Diaphorina citri
TCCCCCCCCCCTCCCCCCCAAAAGCCGAAATTTTTCCAAGTCCGTTTTTTTAGTTCCATAATGTAATCGAAAATCGTGTGATGTTCACACCAGTTTTTTTTTATTATTATTATTATTTTTACATACCTTCTTATTGCTTATCTAGATTTAATGCTAATATTGATGTTCATAGTATGTAATAATTGCACTTTGTCCTTGTAAGAAATAAATGTACAATATTATGTACGTACAAGTAGGTATAAGTACAAAGTCAAGAACTTGAAACTTCCCTTTTCTACAAGTTACATTTGATTATAAATAGGCA
>NW_007478331.1:0-304 GCF_000475195.1 Diaphorina citri
AAGTTAACTAGGCTGGTAGGAAAAATGTGAAACCTTTCCATGATTTTTTTTTCTTTTTTTAATCTAAATAATAAAAAGGAGCAAACAAAAACCACTGTCGCTCAAATAATAAACATTTGTGAACCGTTTTAATTTGGTATGTTGATTTCCAGACGCCCTGACACCTGTATACTCACTGATTTGTCGTTCAGATTTCTCCTGCACTGTATCGTTCCAGAGGAGCAGGATTTCAGATAGATTCGGTTCCAGGAACGGTCGCTGATACACGAGGAATATTTTGTTCACCGTTCCGAATAGGAGTCGC
>NW_007478332.1:0-304 GCF_000475195.1 Diaphorina citri
TCTTGATCTCATGATGCCATCATCAACACAAACAAATGATATTACTAGATAAACTTAACGGAACAGTGATGTAAAATGGGTAATATAATAATACTTTTATTACAATAATATTACTATTACAGTACCCTATAACATCTGTGTCTGTAGTGGTGTTGATAAGTTAGATGTGAACCGCCAGTAAATGTCAGACAAGAATGGTGATTCTGAATTCCCAGTCAAACAAGAATGGTAATGGTAAGTCTCAATTCCTTGAGGTGCGTTTCCTTGGCCCGTTAAATTTCCTTCCGCTCAAAAGGAGATTTAA
>NW_007478333.1:0-304 GCF_000475195.1 Diaphorina citri
GTCTCCGATGACATATTCGTTCAATTATGACGTGCAGGCAGGGTCATTGAAATTCCAATGCCTCGTTACAGAAAATGTTATGGATTCGAAATGACAAGCGATGTATCTGAAATGGTTAAATAAAGGCTGGACTTATCCACCAAGGTGAATGCTCATTAACTCAAGCTAAGAAACTTGAAATATACCTTGGCAGCTGATAGAAGTGCTTAGCAAGCGCAAAGCCGCAAGTTCGATTCGCAAAGGAGGCACCGAATTTCATCGTCATTTTCTGACGAAGGTCGATAGGGAGAAAATGTTCCAGGTA
>NW_007478334.1:0-304 GCF_000475195.1 Diaphorina citri
GTTTAGTACAGGCACTACTATGCCAAAAGAAAGGAAACGAGCTTCAGAGTGGGCTTTTTGTGTACGAAACATACTTGGATCTCTTGTGAAGAACATCTTGATCCGTTACATGTCCAAAATTGTGTTTGAAACTCCTTGAAGCAACCTGTAAGAAAAGTAGAATTCAGATTAGTCAGACAGATTTCGTAAGTCATATGAAGAAAAAAAATTGTCTGAAGTTGCGTCTATAATAATAATAATAGACTCTTGAGTGGAAGGTAACCACTAGGCGAGGTTAACGCCGGAGGCGTTCTCTACCACCTAA
>NW_007478335.1:0-304 GCF_000475195.1 Diaphorina citri
CATGAAAGTACAGAAGCTACCCAAGACCAGGAGGGATTTCCTTATGAACGCGTTTATAATGGGAGCAAGTATGTCATACTCTTGTATAACAATAGCCCTTGTAGCTTAGTGGTAAAATATCCTGCCAACCCAAGGTTCAAGTTAAATAGGCTTGAGTTCCAGTAGTAGTGTGATGTCAAAAATAAAGGAATACCAATACTTTTCTTCATAATGAAGTTACAACCACTTACTTTGTTAGTTATGCAATGTCATAGCATTGTTAGTTTTACTTTCCTAAGGAAACCTAATTGGGAGTAAAAAAGAT
>NW_007478336.1:0-304 GCF_000475195.1 Diaphorina citri
CTCTCTCTCTCTCTCTCTCTCTCTCTCTCTCTCTCTCTCTCTCTCTCTCTCTCTCTCTTTCTCCCTCTCCCTCTCTCACTTCCTCTCTAAAAAAGCACCCCAATGAGTTCAATTGCGGGCAAAACTATGGCCATCAAGAGCAAATAGTTATAAAACAAGCATAGTATGCATTATCGAACCGGTTACATACTTGAAGCTAGGTATAGGTATGCGTACCTACGTACTTACGTGTACTTTACTTACCTACGTGAAGGGATAAACATGTAAAAAAAAAAAAAAAAAAAAAAAAAAAAAAAAAAAAAAC
>NW_007478337.1:0-304 GCF_000475195.1 Diaphorina citri
TATAACATCGGTACTTTGGTAGATTTTAATCCTTTCTAGTGTTGATCTATGATGTCTATGAACTCTTTGATATTTTGATTTGACCAATGACCAAAGAAGACCTGTTTAAATTTCTTTAATGTAATGTCCTTAACATCAGTTTAAATTTACACGGTTACATCGTTGTTTATAAATCCTATTCTTCATTCCTGTATTAGGTTCCGAATTTGCAGATTCTTCTTGAAAGTAACCATAACCACGGTAGACAAATTCTAATGGGAAGAAACAAGAACATTAAGAACATCTGAAATCTTTCTCATAGGTA
>NW_007478338.1:0-304 GCF_000475195.1 Diaphorina citri
GCGAAGACCGAAGGATACGAAAACGAAACGTTACACAGATATTACAATTAAAAATATGTACCGAATTTGTCACAAAAATCATTAGGACGTCCAGGAATGGTATTTGGTTGTCTCTTTCTATTTCTTTGGTGACATCTTTTTAATATCTGACACCATGGACAACCTTGACACATTTTTTGAACTTTGCAACACAAAACATCCCAGAATCAAGTTCAATGAATGAAACATCTGAACTCGTCATGCACAAAATCAATGAAGAACATGACATAGACCTGAACAGCATGCACATCATAGATCACGAGAA
>NW_007478339.1:0-304 GCF_000475195.1 Diaphorina citri
ACCCCCTGGAATTTCCTTGCAGTAGTTTTCTTGTTTACTTCTTTTTATTTCCTTAACCTATGAACAGGAAAGTAATGTATTTTTCCCCATTTAGGTACTTGCACTCCTTTTTGATGTGCCTTTTGTAAGGTATAAGTATGCATAATCGCACAGTTAATTTATTCTTCGATGTGAGTTCGATTCGATGTCGATTCTTGTCGACCGACTTTGGGCGACAGTAGTGGTTAAGCATCTTGAATATTTTATTGTATTTAGTATGTACTCCTACCTACCCCTATGAGAGTAGAAATTTAGACCACAAACA
>NW_007478340.1:0-304 GCF_000475195.1 Diaphorina citri
AGACTGGAATGCTACAAAGTATTTGACCATCAGGAATGTGACAAAGATATATTTATAGTGTTCGAGAAATGCCACTGTGTAGTGCAGTGCTTCTCAAACTGTGTGCCGCGAGGTCGCCTTAGGTGTGCCGCGATATTTGCTGCGGAAAGTTTGGAGTCTTGAGAAGTGTGTCGCGGTTACGACAACTTTGAGAAGCACTGGTGTAGTGTGTACTCTATGGTCAGTCAGAAATACTATGTGTTTTGTTTAGTAGTGAAGTAGGAATGCTACAATGTTGGACGCTAACGGATTGAGTCCGGGCGAT
>NW_007478341.1:0-304 GCF_000475195.1 Diaphorina citri
GGAATCTCGAAAATAATGTGAAACACAGAGAAGATATTGGGAGGGTTAGAGAAGATGGAATAGATAATCTAGAGAAATAAGTTAGAAGATATGACATGAAGAATCTGGAACACAAATGAACCAGAGAAAATATTTAGAAAGTTCAAAAGAAAGAGTAAAGAAAAGGCATTGTAAAAGTGGATCAAAGGTTAGATGGAAGGTCAAGTAAAATAACAAAACCAAGAGCACATTTCAAAGGCATTTTCTGAAGAACAAAATTGAACACAAAGAAGACATTTGCAAACTTGGCACAGACAATACATTG
>NW_007478342.1:0-304 GCF_000475195.1 Diaphorina citri
CCTACGTAATATAGATGCCTATCTAGCTATTTAGTAGGTATACCTACATAACTTTTGCAGGTAGCTTTCGTAGGTACAGGTTGATACATAACATTGTACCTAGGTATTACAGTAAATAAAATATATACCTATAGAGTAATAATAAAAATAGGTTGGGTTTTGAAAGTTGACATCATTCCAAGAGGACAGATATTGAAATATCTATGTAGAAATAACTATGTATAGTTATGAATAAAAGGGAAATACCTATGAAATTCGTAGGTAAAGGTATGTCTGTCCGCATTGTTCAGAAATAAATAAAATA
>NW_007478343.1:0-304 GCF_000475195.1 Diaphorina citri
TAAGATTTATAAGATTAGTGCTCCATATACATATAACAGTGATCCATATATATTTTCTATTGTTATCCATATATATTTCCCATAAATAAGATCTATAAGATTAGTAAGATAATCCAAACAAACCTTACCTTTAGCATTATCAGCCGTAGTATTACTATTACTATTCGTAGTAGAAGTAGTATTATAACTGGTAGGAGTTGGGTCTTCGCCTTCTCTGGTATTATTGGTCGCTTCTTCGTCTAGGAACACGTTTACGTTCAACACATCTGGGTCACTGTCCTGGAAAAGAAAATGTGGAGTGAAT
>NW_007478344.1:0-304 GCF_000475195.1 Diaphorina citri
CTTGGATTTTTTTTTTTTTTTTTTTTCCATCAAAAAATAGCAAAATTTCACTCAGAGGCCCTCTTTCAGATAACCATTGAAAATACATACTTAAGAGGCCTGTGGCAGCAAGTCTGGATGTCCACAGCAGAATCTTTTTGGTGGAGAAAAAAGTAGCACAGTAAAATACAGCTATTTTGTCACAATTAGGCATAGAAAGAAACTACAACTACAAGCCAAACAGAGCTGTTGTATTCAGCTATTTGAATGGGACACCATGTGTACTTTACCTTGTTCTTGAGCTTTGGCCAGAGCTTTTTGAGCA
>NW_007478345.1:0-304 GCF_000475195.1 Diaphorina citri
GACTGAATCAGCATTCAGCAATGAAAAACTAGTGGTGTAATTATTTTTCAGGGTAAAGAGTGCCAGAGATGAGTTTGTAGTTTGTACTTTATTTTTATAAAAATTAGATTGACTTGTTTGTTGCCCTCTAAGAATGCTCGGAAACTGTTTGGATAAGGTATTCGAGCATACTTAAAGGTTGACAAACTCTTTAACATGAACCTGCAGACCCGGGACTGCCCTGAAGTAAAGTCCAAACAAGTATTAGGGTACTTGATACTTTAGAAAACAAAGTTGTCCCTCATGACCACTAACAACTCACCCT
>NW_007478346.1:0-304 GCF_000475195.1 Diaphorina citri
TGCCGAGACACTTTGATGGTTATTTATGGAGTCAACTTGTACTAAGCATAATTTAATTAACATGTATTATGCTAACTGGTTATAGTATGTTGATATTAAAATGTCATTTGAGTCTTGGACTTAGCATTCAGTTTGGTTTTTAGCATCTCATGTGATGGTCGTAGGAGTTTGATTATTTCTACCAGTTCATCATTATTTATAACAAGTCAATCTACATCTTCAATATCCATAAACCCATCCAGACGTCTTCAAATCTATCAGAACCTCTTTGCTTGGATGGCTATGTTTTAATTTATCGACTTTG
>NW_007478347.1:0-304 GCF_000475195.1 Diaphorina citri
GAACAAATCGCGAATACCGCGAACAAGTCGCGAATACCTTGAACAAGTCGCAAGTACAGCGAAAAAAACCGCGAGTACCACGAACAAATCGCGAATACCGCGACCAAGTCGCGAATACCGCGAACAAGTCGCGAATACCGCGAACAAATCGAAACAACTGTGAAAGACAACGTATCAATGTAACTTCTATCTTAATAATCACAGAGGAATCTCCAAACCCATAATCAAGATGTAGGAGAAACCTAACCTGAACCCCCTACATTTCCCCTGATCCCCTACTCTAGTTTTGGTAGTAGGGGGTCAA
>NW_007478348.1:0-304 GCF_000475195.1 Diaphorina citri
AAGATTAGATAGATTAACACAGAGTTGTAACTTGCTTTCATTACTAAACAAAACAAATAATAGTTACCAGAATATTCCCTCCAATGAGCGAATTAAACAAGACTTGGAGAAGAGAGATAGACAAATGAGCGATATGGATGACAAAGAGACAAGCTATAACAGCATGACTGAAGCTAGTGTGGAAACAGAGCATGAAACAAGTGAAAATAATATTCAAGTTCGTGACAATCAAGTTAGAAAATCGGAGGATCAGAGCCATAACTATAAACAAAATCAAGAAACACTTCCGCAAGATAACACAAAC
>NW_007478349.1:0-304 GCF_000475195.1 Diaphorina citri
TGTAACAATTTTATATAGGTACATAGATTTATAATATCTATATTGTACGTAAGAAGATGAATAACGGAAAGCTCGGTCCCTACAACCCTATACCAAATAATACCTGGATTTTCTTGGGTTTTAAGAGATTTAAACTAAAATTTTAGTTTTTTTTTCCATCAGAAAACCCCCTTTGACTCTGACTGTATTTTGCTTTCTCCACACATCTTTTTTTTTTCTTTCTACCTATGTGGTTGGCTTACATCTTCACGAAATAAAATGAAAATGGAGGGATAGAGTAAAGTTTAGGGTAAAGCGCGTATTT
>NW_007478350.1:0-304 GCF_000475195.1 Diaphorina citri
GTGTACGATTCCTCAATATTGCGGTTTTCCAAAGATTGGATCAAGTAAAAGTATAAAGTATTCGATAGTGTACCAAGTACCAACACTAAGGCCGATCGCACACGAGTTGAAAAAGTTTTATGAGAGAGGTTAGCCATCCTAGTTAGCTTGGAGTTTCGACTGCCTTGTAAGCGCTAGGTCGCGGGTTCAATTTCCGCCCGAGGCGAATTTTATCCCAAACAGATAAGGTTCGTTCTCGGAACGGCTGGCTTTCTCGTATCCTGTCTTCCTTCCCTTTTCGTATTCAGGACGATAAGACCTTAGC
>NW_007478351.1:0-304 GCF_000475195.1 Diaphorina citri
AGAAAATCTGAAAATATTACACAATTTTATGTTGTTGTTTGTTCCGAGATAACATACATTACGGTAGAAAGTTAGAAACGCATAAGAAAAGGTATTGTTTTGAACGTTGCTATCGCAAAATTAACTTTTCTTGCAACTTGCAATCAACGATAAAAAAACTGCTGAAACTTTAATGATCTGAAGTCTAAAGATTCTAAAGAATATGTGCACAACTACATACATAGCTAAGTTAAGAGTTAAACGATTGGGTTTGTCATTTCATTCTGTAAGTAAGGTTAGTCATAAAGTGAAGTTTGAATGTTCA
>NW_007478352.1:0-304 GCF_000475195.1 Diaphorina citri
CCTGGATGGTCATCCGTTTGCACTACCCCAATGTGACTGTGGTCAGTCAAACTTTTTGTGGAGCAGATTCTTTTATTGTTCTTCCTATTCAGTATTCATTGCAGCTACGTTTAAATTTTAAATATTTTATCTAATTTATTATTTTTATCTTCTAGTTTATAGTTTTATTTTCATAGTTTGTTGTCTTGTTATACTTGCTGAACACACGGTGCTGTTTGTATTTTATAGCGTAGATTATAAATCCATGCCAAGCTAAGTGTAATTGATTATATGTCATCAAATAGGAGAAAAATAAGGTATCAAA
>NW_007478353.1:0-304 GCF_000475195.1 Diaphorina citri
CCCCTGGGACGGATTTTATCCAGAACGGATAATGTTCGTTTTCAGGACGATAAGACCCTTGTAGATTTTCCAGATCTCATTCAGGTTGGGTGAGGTTATTGTGAGGAGGCCGGTAACTTGTCACCTAATAGAGGTTTACCTAATTTGGACAGCGTAAAGCAGAAAAGATCCATCCGTATGGCCATTCTCCTTAGGGATGGTTCTTTTCTCCTGCTAGCCACTTGATGGTAACAGGGAAGTGCAATGTGGCAAAATCATGATTTATATTTACCTATGTTACAAACTCATTTTTATTTCCATTATT
>NW_007478354.1:0-304 GCF_000475195.1 Diaphorina citri
TTGGTCAGTTATTTGTGTTCACCTGCTTTATCAGCTAACAGTGGCGTGGTATGTATGCTGGTTCAGAACACATAGCTTCACTTTATTGTTGTAAAAAACGAGAACAGCAAATTCGAGGTCAAAGTTTTCCCTTGCTCACTTTTTGTATCTAAAATAGTTTGAATGAAAGACACAAAAAAATTGCCAAAATTCAATATGTCATTCTAACCAGCCCTCAGCCGACATTTTTCCTTTAATCAAATCTGCTCCAAGAAACTCAAACCAGAGGCTTGGGATCAACAATCAACTACTCTGCATACTCGTA
>NW_007478355.1:0-304 GCF_000475195.1 Diaphorina citri
CAACCTCGATCATTTCAATTGGGTACGATCATTTCAACCCGGGTCCCAATGAGTTGAAATAATCGAGGTTCTACTTTACATAGAGCATAGAGTCACTACTCACTACCTATAGTACCTAGTCATAATGCCGATCTGAAATAATCTAAATAATATCTAATAATAACAATAGCAGTCCCAAAAAACTACCTATGTACTTATAAGTAGGTACCCACACAATTTGTGTCCCAGATATGTCAATTGGTACTGCCGAAAAGGACTCGGTTCGAAAAAAATGGGGAGAGAAAAAATAGCGGCCCCAAATACC
>NW_007478356.1:0-304 GCF_000475195.1 Diaphorina citri
GTTTTTACTAATGTATTCCTGTGCAAGCAAAATATATTACCCAAGTCAAATCGAACGTCAAAATGTTGAGGAGGGACGGTGAACACCGCCCCCTGGGTCTCTTTTGGTCCCCCTCTCCATTTCTCCAGAAACACAAATTATCCCTCGATTTTATGAGGGGGAATAAATTTCTACCAAAATAGATACAAAGGATCGAATAGTCAACAGAAAGACAGAATAATGACACATTGAACTTTAATACATTAGTGGAGATGTCAAAACTCCCAATAATCAAGGTACGTTGAGAATGATTTGTAGAGCAGAT
>NW_007478357.1:0-304 GCF_000475195.1 Diaphorina citri
ATTAGTAATATCTACACTAGTACACTCATTTCAACACTGAGACTTTGGGCTTTTCTAGCTTTTAGCAAAGTCAGAGAAATACATATTTATAAAATTATGCAATTCAAGTAAAGTTACTTACGGATATCACTTGGAAGCTTGCTCGTTGATCAGTCTAATGATTCTAATGACCAAGGTCAATATAAAATGGCAGAGATTGCCCTAGGCAAATGATTCCGCCCTCTTTGTAACTTCTTAGAATTATATGCTCACATCGACTTATTTAACGTATTCACTAAAAAGAGTCTCAATTAATAATTCCGAA
>NW_007478358.1:0-304 GCF_000475195.1 Diaphorina citri
ACAATGAGGTTATCGGGTGTTTAAAGGCAAAGGTTCCAGTTAGAGTTCCTCCCTGGTCCTATTGTGAACTTGAAATATAACCCCTAATTAGGTGACCGTGACACAAAATGTCAACCAAATCAAAATGTCGGCATTTTGTTCACTATTGACTTGCTTCTCTTGCTTGGGATTTGATTTTTCTCGGAATCTTCTACTTAATCCCGATAGTTTTCATCTTAGCTGGCTCTTTCTTATCAGTCTTTTTCTTCTATTTGTTTGTTAATCCTTTTTACAATTTTGCATGTCATATTGATCTCATGGACCC
>NW_007478359.1:0-304 GCF_000475195.1 Diaphorina citri
ATATGTTGATTGATGATTATAAAAATAAGCTACATAGAGGAATGCCAGGAAGGAAATAGGTAAGGTCGTCAACATTCGGAACAGCACTCAAAGAACAAGAATGGTCTTTTATGTACATTAGGTAGATACCTATACTTTTTGTCCATATTTTCATTATTTTAACACTTAGGTGTTAAATTTCCGTTTTTAACTAAGTTTCTGAAGATCAATTAATACCTCTCCATAGCAGAAACACTTGAGCACCCGATGAAAAACGATAATTGGCACTCTAAAACGATAGAGATAACGATACAGCTTCAACTTC
>NW_007478360.1:0-304 GCF_000475195.1 Diaphorina citri
AGGTCAATGAACTGCGTTTCCCAAAGGCCAAGCAAGGTCGTCCAATGAGGCTAGAAACTAGTGGATAATGCCACGAGAAAAAAGTGGAGCCAGGAAAACGAAAACTGATCAACGGAAAAAGCTCATTATTTCTTGGCTATCTCTTGGATTTTGATTTTCTGGTGTTTTTTAAAGAAAAAATAAATGAAACAAGAAATTAGAGGGGAAAAAAGAGTTGTCAGAGGTAAAAAGGTGTTTTCCAAATTTTGTTTTGTAGTAACTTTTTCTCTCTTGGGTTGGCAATCTTGGAAGAAACAGAAAATTC
>NW_007478361.1:0-304 GCF_000475195.1 Diaphorina citri
TCTCTCTCTCTCTCTCTCTCTCTCTCTCTCTCTCTCTCTCTCTTTCTTTCTTTTTCTTTCTCTCTCTCTCTCACGTAATGATGGGAAGAAATTTCATGCATGTGCCCCGCTCCCAGGGCCGGGTTTTAGAAGGGTATCCACCTTTCCCAAGAACATTGCCAAATCCCTTCATCCCAGAGGAGAGGAAGGGAAGGGAAGAAATGAGAGAAAAAGACAAGGGTAAAGAGAAGGAAGAGAGACAATGAAAATAAGAGAGAAATGGACAACTAAAAGTAAGGTGGGGGGGAAGAAAGAGATCAGAGGG
>NW_007478362.1:0-304 GCF_000475195.1 Diaphorina citri
TCTCTCTCTCTCTCTCTCTCTCTCTCTCTCTCTCTCGGTATAATGATACTTGAGATGGTATCAAGTTCGGAAAATATTGATGAATGATATTCATATTGAACTCATTGAGAGAGCTTTGGCCTCCAATTCCTCTCTCTCTCTTCCTCACCCTATCTCTCTCTCTCCTCCCTCTTTCTACCTTTCTCTAAATGTTGGATAACTTTCCAGTTGAGCTGACACCGTTCTACTTTTCCCCCAATTTAGTGAAATTTTACATAATCTGATTAAAATATGCCAAGAAAAATTAGAAAGTACTTTGAGATGA
>NW_007478363.1:0-304 GCF_000475195.1 Diaphorina citri
TCTTCAAAGTTAAAATCCCAAAACCCTGATACCTACCTATTTAAAATTAAATTGTAAAGAAGTAGCAGGGTATTAAGGAAATACTTGCTTAATCCTATTAAGTACCTACCCACAGAACATTTTGTTCATTAAAAACTCCACAAAGAGGGTGGGTTTAGCTCTAATAAAATAAACAAGCAAGCACACAGAACACTGAAATACACATTTGGGTAATGACTTTTGAAATTAAATAAACTGCAAGACCACAAAAAGTTTTAGAAATTTCCTCCGAAAAAAAAAAAAAAAAAAAAAAAAAAAAAAAAAA
>NW_007478364.1:0-304 GCF_000475195.1 Diaphorina citri
GACTGCTAAGGTCTTATCGGTCCGAAATCGAAGGAAGGAGGACAGGATAGGAGAACCAAGCTGACTATTTCTGGTAGCCACTACTTAGTTAAACCAATAGCATCTGAATGTCTAATACAGTGATAAATTATCCTTCTGTTCCATTAGTGGGAACATTGTGGGTCTCAAGAACACTAATATGGGCCAGAAGAAAACCAACCTTTGTTTTTTTCCAACATTCTACGAAAAAAAAAAGTGAAAAAACGCAACTTCACGGTCGGCCTGCCTACATAGCAGACTCCGAGGCATAACTTTTCGTCAGGGG
>NW_007478365.1:0-304 GCF_000475195.1 Diaphorina citri
GTCCAGAAAACAAAACCCCCCCCCCCCTCCATCCGTCCTTAAATTGTAGCATAAAAACTCCTCCTCCTTCCTCTTCCCCTCATAGAACCCCCCCTTCCTTTATGCTGTGTGCATAAACTAGGACCCTCTAAATTGGTGGACACACCCTTTTCCTGTGAATAGGGGGCAATGGGGTGGATGAGAAGAAGAAAGAGGACGAAGAGGAAGGAAGAGGAAGGAGGAGGTCGAGGGATTTATGTGGAATTAGTGGAGATTTTGTTCCTTCCCTCTACCTCCTACCTATCCTCCCTTTCCCCCCCCCCCA
>NW_007478366.1:0-304 GCF_000475195.1 Diaphorina citri
AGGTTAGGGGAGATGGAGGGGTTCTTCTCCTTTGTCTTCTTCTTCTTTCTCCTGTTTCTTCTTCTGCTTCCGAAGCTGTTTCTCTTTGCCCTTCGTTGGGAGAAAGAGATTTTTTTCAGTGAACTGACTACTGAATATTCAGTTCTTTGGTTCTTCCACTAAGTTGAGCAAAAGGTTCTCTAGGTATATCTAGGTGGTGTTGATAATTTGTGGGTATCTCAAATATAGTTCAGTGATCAGATATACGCCAGCCTGGTTAGCTTAGTTGGTAGTGCGTCTGCCTTGTAAGCGCTAGGCCGCGGGT
>NW_007478367.1:0-304 GCF_000475195.1 Diaphorina citri
GAATTGGGATAAAGGCCAGTTTGAATTGACAGACCATCATTGACCCATGAAAGAGTTCTTCCTTTTAGGAACGTATATTCCTCATTCAATTGCAGATACTGGACCAAACTCGTGACCTCCTTGTATTTTGCCATTGAAAGACAGCAGTTTGAAACTCTCTTTGTTCCCATTTGGAATATGACATTCAATATTCAATTTGATTTGAGTTCATACTCAGTGTATGATGTCAATGGCAATGATGCTGTCTATATTCGTTATGTTAGGTATGATAGTCGAGTGTAGGGCGCTGTAGCTTGAATCTGGC
>NW_007478368.1:0-304 GCF_000475195.1 Diaphorina citri
CGAGTTGAATTTTTACCTTTGCGGCCCGCCAGCTCTCTACCTTGGTCTCTTGTGGCCCTCGGGTGCACAAAGGTTGAACAACCCTGATCTAAGCCCGCCAACTCACACCTCTGGATCTTTGGTTTAAAGTTTAAACCAATTGACGTGGCAGAATTCCTGGGACTATCAACTACAGGAGGAGTTTGATTCCGTTTGACTTGGGCAATGACTACTACAACAACAACAATAACAACACCAACAACAACAACAACAACAACAACAACAACAACAACAACAACAACAACAACAACAACAACAACAACAA
>NW_007478369.1:0-304 GCF_000475195.1 Diaphorina citri
TGATTAAAAAAAATAAAAAAAAAAAACAGTGTTCAATTTAAGTGATAAAAATAATAATAATAATAATAATAATAATAATATAATAATAATAAAAAAAAACAGTGTTCATCCTTGAAGGGATGTTTTATAATTCTACTGAGAATAAAAGCTGTTGGTACGATAAAATAAGCAGATCATATGAGCCAGCATGGACCTCCAACTAATCGCGTGGTTGGTGGGTGGTTGTACTCCTTTTTACTTTCCTTATCCTATAGGAAGGAAAGTAATGTAATCGGGTCAAATTTTCGATGGTCAGATTTTAGTG
>NW_007478370.1:0-304 GCF_000475195.1 Diaphorina citri
AATCGAATGGTGAAACTTTTAGAACTGTCCGACTTAATGTAATAGAAAGTCGTGTGATGTTCACACCAGATTTTTTATATTCGAAGGAACGAAGCTACGTATTTAAAGCTCTTTTTTTACCTTTTTTTATTTGGCACATAACATTTGTAATATTGCGTCCCTATAAGACATGCTACGGTCAAGTGTATATCTTATCCTGTACCTACGTAAAAGTAACTTTTACTCATTACTCATGTAGGTACATAGGTCCTATCTAGTCCTATATACGAGTGAGACATTTAAAATTAACTTTTATACTGCTTTT
>NW_007478371.1:0-304 GCF_000475195.1 Diaphorina citri
GGTGAAGGAGGATAGGAGAAAGCCAGCCGCTCCCAGAAGGAACCTTATCTCACTTATCTGTGTAGGAAAAAGTTTGGCCCGGGAGGGTGCAATAGTCCTACATACTGGACTCCGCACACAGGAATTTCGTCAGAAAAGACCCCCATTTCATATAGACACTCTGTAGGAAATACATAGTTTGCAAGTTTACTGCTGCTTAAATTATTCAGCGTATTTAATTATTCAGCGTAACGCGCTTGCTTGCCATGCAGAAGGTCCCGGGTTCGAATCCCACCATCGACAAAAATTTGTACTCGTTTTTCGA
>NW_007478372.1:0-304 GCF_000475195.1 Diaphorina citri
CGCGGGAAGCTGGGTCAATTGGGGTGACTGGTGCTCGAGTTATTTATAGGGTAAAATTGGGTCAAGTAAACCCATCAGGTTGTTCTGAGGGATTGGACTACGAAGGGGCGTGGGTTTGAGAAGAATGTAAAGGGAGGACAAAGGAGAAAGTGTGGTGTACATTGAAGAATTTCGCCTGAAACGTGGAAAATACCTCCTGAACCATTATCATCATGTACACTCGTACTTATGAACAAGAATGATCGTTCTTAGATCAGTCTCAAGTCAAAATTGACCAATCAAAGGCCTTGAGACTATGCTTAGC
>NW_007478373.1:0-304 GCF_000475195.1 Diaphorina citri
CCTAGGTGGTCCATAGCATAGGAATCTGCCCAATCTTGCCATAGATATTGCCAAAGTTCCAAAGCTGAATATTTAACCCAATTTTGAACTTTTTGACAACTCATTTCTACTGCTGTGTTTGCTTGCATGTTATCGGAGAGTAGATAAAGGAAGGTATGTTTACCCCAGATGAGAACGAGGTTTTGGGGCCTCCAATTTTCCAAACTATCAAGTCATTATCACCTAAATCACCTTATCAATCTGATAAGGGAATATCTTACCTGAGATCATTGTATCTATAGCAAACAGAACCATCCATGTTGAG
>NW_007478374.1:0-304 GCF_000475195.1 Diaphorina citri
CTTCCTTCTCTCTTCGATTTTCGGGACGATAAGACCATAGCAGTTACAGTTCCCTCTGTCAAACCTCTTAAAAAAAAAGACGTTAAAACCCATTTGAAAAAAGTTATACCCTGAGATGTCTACTTTGGGCTTTGGTGAATGTTAAAAGCAACAGATCACTGAAATTAAACAACGTCCTGTGTGGTTGGTATCCGGACGGGTGACCATAACGATCAACTTCTGCTCGGGTGCTCCAATTACGGCCTCCCAATTTCCAGTGCCCAACTCTGCCACCCAACCCTCCACCACTGATCTGACGGTGTCC
>NW_007478375.1:0-304 GCF_000475195.1 Diaphorina citri
TAAATAGTCTGCTTTCTCGGAAGATTGGGAGCTCTCCTTTTCCCAGAAAGAATATTTAGCGAGCAGCACTTGATGTCTATTCGGATATCAAGCACGCAGGACGTTGCTTAACTTTGGTGATTCACCGCGAAATTTGCCTTGTTCGCTTGTTCTTTCCTTTCTGAAAAGGAAGATTTTGTCAAAGAAAGATTGCAAATTGCAACCTGAGTCACTTGTGATCATGATGAAATTCCACTTGATTATAGGTGGGTAAAAGTGTACCTATGTAGGTATATAGTTATACTTCTTTATAATTTCGACTTCT
>NW_007478376.1:0-304 GCF_000475195.1 Diaphorina citri
CTTTTTACCAGGATCACGAAAATGGTGGTGCAAATTTTGTCCAGAAAACCATAAAGCCAAAAAACAAAAAAAAAAAAAGTCAGTCTCTTCCAGGCAGCCCCATTGTGTACCTCATGTCCTGATAAATTTTTCTCACCCAGGCCTTGATTCACACAATCTCTTCTCCTTTTCTTCGGTCTACCTCGTCTTTCTCTCCTCCTCACTTACATTCTCTCTTTTTACGCTGAACACAATCAAAATTCCTACAGCCAGCCTAGTTAGCTTAGTTGGTAGTGCGTCTGCCTTGTAAGCGCTAGGCCGCGGG
>NW_007478377.1:0-304 GCF_000475195.1 Diaphorina citri
TTTGAGTGTTCTTTTACCCTAACTTTTACAATATCTCTAACCGTTTAGTCGGTATAGCTGAAAACCGCCAAAAAACGGACGAAATCTGTCCAAAAGCGATCAAAATACTGCCAAGCGCAGCACCCATCTCAACTAAACGAGTTGCATCCTTGTCACATTTGTGGACTACATACCAAATTTCAAGTCTCTAATAGCTCTTACCGTTCTCGAGATATTTCGTTTACAAACAGACAGAAGGACAGACAGACACACACACGGACCAATGGCTGAAACTTTGGATTTAGGCTCTAGGGACCTCAAAACG
>NW_007478378.1:0-304 GCF_000475195.1 Diaphorina citri
CTGAATTCTGAAACGTAGAACAAGGAGCTGAAAAATCATGCTGAAAATGTCCCCGATGAACTATTTAGGAAAGTTTATCTGTAGCATTTGTATTTAAGTCATCTAAAGTAAGAGAATTCACAGTTTCTTTGTTGGATCCTCATTCAGTTGGAACTTTAATTAATTGCTGAATTTTAAGTACCTATGTAGGTACTTGCTTACTTTCCGTGTAGGTATTACTTACTTACTTTCTCATCAAATCTTTCTTCCCCAGTAATTTGAGACGTAAATTGCCCTCTCATTTGCCGCAAGGAGATCTGCGCGA
>NW_007478379.1:0-304 GCF_000475195.1 Diaphorina citri
CCCACTCAGCCTCGTGAGGAAAATGAGTAGCTATGACATATAAATGCGCATAGCGACCGGTGCCAGCATGGTAGGTACTTTGTCGAAAAATGGACGATAGCTCATCAACTAAACGGAATTCAGCTTTAAAAAAATCCCCTCCTACTTGTGTCAAGTACAGTCAACAGTCCCCACACACAAGTCCCCGTCCCTGCATACCAGAGTTAGGAAGATCAACACAAACAGTAAGATAAACAAAGGAAAACTATTTATAATCTTCACAAGAGGAGAACTTTCAGAATTATCCCACGGTCTCGAGAGACCA
>NW_007478380.1:0-304 GCF_000475195.1 Diaphorina citri
AGGGTGTCTAAACGCATCAAACTTCTCTACTGGAATAGAAATAATGGAATAGATTATTTTATAGAATAGAATACTATAAAATACATTTCTATAATATAACTTATAGCCTATTCTATAAAAGAATAGAATTTTATGGAATAGATTGCAATGGAATGGGATGGAATAGATTGTAGATATTGTAGGTAATAGAAGACATTAATTCTTGCTAAATCGTTCAGAAAAGGCTATCAGCTGTTGGACATACTTTGAGAATCTAAAACTTATTGGTTATTTTATACGTATTAGTAGCTTGGTAGGTTTTAGT
>NW_007478381.1:0-304 GCF_000475195.1 Diaphorina citri
TTTTAACGCTAAACTTCACAGCAGATCTCATGATGTGTGCAATATGGTGAAGGTTTGTTAAACATTCACACAATAAAACCAGGCTAAACATACGTAAATTATGAATGACGAAGTGCAGCGAGCGTGAATGTGGCCTTGATGTGAAGAAATATACATATATACGGGTGGGAAATTTTCTCATTGACCTATCAAACGAAGAGAATTAGGGAAATCTATTGCGGGTTGTGGGGGAAAATCATGTTGCAAATTAACATACAAGGCAAAACTGAGTGTACAACCATCTCCACTAATATTGGTAGAGATT
>NW_007478382.1:0-304 GCF_000475195.1 Diaphorina citri
ATAAGGCTCGTTCTCGGAACGGCTAGCTTTCTCCTCACCCTAATCCTCTTCTTCAATAACAATTTCAGGACAATAAAACTCTGTTGTTTTCGACATCTTTTACGTTAACTGTTAACAATGATATTGCAAGGTGTTCAAAGGGTTTTCTTCCTCAATTTTATGTCGTAACTTTGCAAAGAGCGATTTTTTTTTGAAACGGAAGTGCGGACCAGCATCTTTTTTTTTAAAGGCTCTAATGAGTCTAATGGCAGAATTTTCTCTTAGTGACCTTTTCCATCCAACCGGACCGGTCTCTTCCAGCCAT
>NW_007478383.1:0-304 GCF_000475195.1 Diaphorina citri
TTAGAATGAACAATCGATTCTTTCTAACATGGAAAAAATATTAATAATAATGACGAGCTATATTTTAATAGATATATATTATGGAACGCAAATACAGATCTTTTAACTCACTGTATTTCTTGAATGCCATTGATAGGTACGGTATTACTTATTACCATGTTCTTACTCGTAGAAAAATAATAATAATGTAACAATGGTTCTCTTGTAACTTTCACGGTTATTGTGTTTTATTATTTTTATTTTACTTAGTTTTAAACTATCAACATTTCTTTCGATGTTAAGTACAAACATATTTAAAAAATAT
>NW_007478384.1:0-304 GCF_000475195.1 Diaphorina citri
TGGAGAACTCTGGAGAAGCCTGGTTCATGGGGGTCTTGGGCCTTACGGTCTGTCAGAACCCGGCAGTAAGTAAGTAAGGTCACTATATCACTGATCAGGTTTCGTCTTTTTAGTAAAGGGGGTTTTACCCTTCATTCGGAGTCTGAGTGGGGCAGGGAAAAGCCAGCAGCTCGCGATTGTGCAGAAGGTCACCAACCACTCGCAACGGTGCTTAACTTCAGTGATATTTGGGGAGCTGGTGCATTCAAAACACCACCGGTTAAAACATCGAACTTGCACACTTTTTTGAGTGTGATTTATCAAT
>NW_007478385.1:0-304 GCF_000475195.1 Diaphorina citri
CCGCGTGCAAAGCGAGCTCAGTGACTACTACGCCATCGAAGCTGATTTCAGAACTATATTAACACCAGAGTTTTGAGGCTCTTTAGCTTTTTCATTGCACTTACCAAACGTAATGTAGCCAATATTGTCCCCTTGTCTGGCATCCGTGTATCGCAGCTCAAGTGGGGGCTCCTTGTGACTAAACAGCACCTACTTACCAAACGTAATGTAGCCAATATTGTCCCCTTGTCTGGCATCTGTGTTTCGCAACTCAAGTGGGGGCTCCTTGTGACTAAACAGCACCTGAGGGGCCGTGTGACTGGCG
>NW_007478386.1:0-304 GCF_000475195.1 Diaphorina citri
AAGAAGAAGAAGAAGAAGAAGAAGAAGAAGAAGAAGAAGAAGAAGGGTGAGGAAAAAGATAGGCAATAGAAAGGAAAAATCAACATACCTATACTAAGTACACAATACTTCAAAGCAAATCTCTCTCTCTCTCTCTCTCACTCTCTCTCTCACTCTCTCTCTCTCTCTCTCTCTCTCTCTCTCTCTCTCCTTTTCCCTTATTGTTAGGACAAAAACAAAAGGGAGAGAGAGAGACAAAAAATAAAGATGATGAGCTGATGACATTAAACATAGAGAGAGTGAGTGAGACAGAAAGAAAGAGAGA
>NW_007478387.1:0-304 GCF_000475195.1 Diaphorina citri
TGATTTATAAATAAACGAGTGGTTTCTCGCAGGTTTTGTATGAATTTTCAGCCCTTAAATCGGCCAAAACGGACCGGATCCGGTCATTTTGAATTTGTCAAATCAGTCTAAACCTTCCTAACACCTCTTAACAGTCCAGACCTGAAACTAGATACTTTTCCCAGATCATTATACGGTCCCGAGAGTATTTTGTAATGAATAATTACATTTTTCAATTATTTTGGTATACCTCCGATTTCTGTGGTGCCAAAGTCACCAAGTGGGTATTCGGAGAATTATTTTATTGAGGAAACAGAACCCTATC
>NW_007478388.1:0-304 GCF_000475195.1 Diaphorina citri
TATTTGTCTTCAATAGGATTTTCTTTCTAATCACGTAGATTTCTTGTCACTCTTGTCATTTGCTAACTGAATAGATATACTCAAGTGAAACTCCCGTTTCTCACAGCCTCTCTGTTACATCGTGTGTTGCAGATAATGAAACTAGTCAATGAAGTGTATCATCAGTTCAACAATCATCAATATCCATTCATTATATTAAACATAGAAATGTCACGTGACAGTGTGGATGTCAATGTAACGCCAGACAAGAGACAGATATTCATGGATCATGAGAAACTACTGTTAGCTACTGTCAAGGTACATA
>NW_007478389.1:0-304 GCF_000475195.1 Diaphorina citri
GACCTATTCCAAATTCTTTCCCATTCATTCCATTTTGTAAGTTCAAAAGATATTAACTTATTTGAATATCAGGCTATGTGGCTGGTGTCACTGGGATTCAAACTACAGTCCCCAGTCCCCTGAGTTATGAATCCACTTGGCAACTGAACAACCTAAATTCACTACTGTACTACTTTCCTAAAGCTGATTATTTTTCAACTTGTTGTTTCATTACAAATTTTCATCAGTAAATGGTTTCTTCAAATTAAATTTGAATTGAAAATGAAAATTGATTGAATTCATTAGGAGGAATTCAAGATAGCTT
>NW_007478390.1:0-304 GCF_000475195.1 Diaphorina citri
AAAAAAAAAAAAAAAAAAAAAAAAAAAAAAAAAAAAAAAAACTTAAATCTCAACAAATATTTTTGAAACAATGAGTTCATTGCGAATGTATTGCGAGTTTTTAGAAAAGTTTGGCGCGGCTAACTTCAGCCGGTCCAGCAAGTTCCAATATGTCTACATGACTTGTGTCTATTCAATCATAATAACCTTTACGGTGTGTCATATCTGGAGTACATTCACCAGAGCAACCCGATATCTGCCAGAGTTCTTTCAGGCATTTTTTGAAGATGTAGTTGGAAATATAATCTTAGTTCAAATCCTGTGT
>NW_007478391.1:0-304 GCF_000475195.1 Diaphorina citri
TTTAACACGAAGTGTTTTTTTTTGGGGGGATATCACTATTTTTTGCTGTAAGTACTTACCCATCTAAGTTCATACCTATAGACATTTAGAAAAATAAATGAACTTAATTTTTAAATAGGTACCCACGTAGTTGCTTCAGAAGTAAGCATATTCAGTATTTAGGTAGGTACCTATGTATCAACTCAGATTTTAGTGTCTATAATAGGTTGATAATAAATATAATTCATGAAGCGGTCAAACTTTCTTGACTTGGCGGGCGGAGCGCTACCGCGCTCCTTAATAGGTAGTTAATACATGATATGTA
>NW_007478392.1:0-304 GCF_000475195.1 Diaphorina citri
TTTGATTTTCTTTATTTTTACCATTTTGCCCCTCTTGTTTTTTTGTGACGTCCGAGAAAATCCCTGTTTTTTACCCCCCGAGAAAAAGTAGAAGACAACTGCTTTCCTAGAGTCCCCCTCACCAAAGAAAATGAACCTCGTATTAGAATACAGTGTGAAAAATATACTACTTTGACAAAGAAATCCAGAATAGACATAAACCTTTAAGACAATAGTGTTTTAAAACCTCATTCAGCCGAAACTGCTTCGGGAAAATATTGATTATGAAGAAATCATGTACCTAATATTGTTCTCTTTGTAGTTT
>NW_007478393.1:0-304 GCF_000475195.1 Diaphorina citri
ACAAGGATGCGACACAAAACTTTTGGTTAAGATCGGTGCATTGGTTGGCGGAATTTTACCGCTTTTTGGCGGTTTTCGATCTAGTTTAACAATATCTCGGGAACGGTATGAGCTAGAGACTTGAAATTTGGTATGTAGTTCACAAATGTGACAAGGATGCATAAAAACGTTTGGTTAAGATAGGTTCTGTGCTTGGCGGTATTTTGACCGCTTTTGGACGGATTTTGACCGTTTTTTGGCGGTTTTCAGCTATACCGACCAAACGGTTAGAGATATGGTAAAAGTTAGGGTAAAATAATACTCA
>NW_007478394.1:0-304 GCF_000475195.1 Diaphorina citri
TATTCCTGGCTTACCCGTCCGTTCGTGCGCTGTATTCTTTTCCTGGTGTACATGACGAGTTGATGTTAAAGATGCCCCAGGCAGTAATTTCATGCTCTGTACAGAAATTCTCTCTCTCGTACTCCCTTTGATCTTTTAAAATCTGGGCAGAGTGGGCAGTATAAGGGGCAATAAGTAGCATAGTTTCTTTATGAGGAGGTGGAATAAATCAAAATTGATTTTTTTCTTCTTCCTGTAAAGATGAGTATTTCACTGCCATTTTCGCTACATTAGAGTCATGTGTCATGTGGCCCAGCCCGTAATA
>NW_007478395.1:0-304 GCF_000475195.1 Diaphorina citri
TTAAAAGGGTGCCAAGATGGAGCATCGTATGTTTTGCTAATTTGACCCGGGGTGGAGGGTAATGAAACCAGTGGTGTAGTCGATGGGGAAATACTTGGGTATCAACTACCATTCTCTAACATTCCAATTATTTCCCTGATTCTAATTAGGTATCTACCTACTATCTACCAAATTACCTAAATAATAAATATAGTGAGTTTTTTTTTCGGCTAAGGATTAGGGGAAAAGTAATATTTTGTATGAACGCCTGGAAACCATTTTGATTATGCAATGTGCTAAGTATTATAGAGCGATCGTGGGTTTA
>NW_007478396.1:0-304 GCF_000475195.1 Diaphorina citri
GGCTACAAATTGGTGGATGTGCTATTTTTACCAATTGTTGAAGTTGATTAAAAAATTGGTGACTACTTTGCCTTTAACCACAAATTAATTGGTGGATGTTATGGATGTATCACTTTTACTATTTCTTGTTATTGGCTTATCCGTCGTCTGAACATCAAATACCCCAAATGATATCGATTGGTAGTCAAATTTACATCTTAAGGGGTTTGGTTTTGAGTATTTCAAAAGGTAAGTTTGGAGTAATAGTGAGTCGAATTGTCAATGATCACAGGAGAGAAGGTAAGTGAACTGCATTATTTTGATC
>NW_007478397.1:0-304 GCF_000475195.1 Diaphorina citri
TTCAATCTAAATATTTACTTGAATATCAAATTTATGTATAATCTAATTTCGAATGCGTGCATGTTTACCAGATTAATTTAAATCGTACCAGTGAAAATAGAAGTTATATACCATTACTGTATACATATGTATACATACTTAGCATATGTAGTTCTTCGTTATATGTATGGGTACCTAAACCCTAAGCCTAAGGGATCCTCTGAAATGGTGTAAAATTTTACAAAACGCTGACAGAGCTATTTTCGCGCACAGAATAATATGAAGAGAAAAAAAGAAAATGCAACCTTTACAAATTTGAACTTTA
>NW_007478398.1:0-304 GCF_000475195.1 Diaphorina citri
TCACTTCAGGCTCTTTTGCTCAAGCTGAGACGAAACGAAGGTACGAATGAAACAATGAATGTAGCCCATGTACCTACCAATCGAAATAGAACCTATACTTCTTACGCCCCGCAGTAATATTTTGGGGGCCCTAAATGTAATAATATGCTGAAAGTATCTGCTTGTAATCTTAAAATAAAATTAGTAATTAAGAATAAATACCTACCTATCTAGCTTGATATTAATTTCAATCACCGACAATTTTCAGACAATATCTGACTTTGGAAGACTCTCAGTCTCTAGACAAACCTTCACCGAATATAGC
>NW_007478399.1:0-304 GCF_000475195.1 Diaphorina citri
TTCAATTTTCCACTTTCCACCCTAAAAAAAGAAGAGAAAAAAAAACAACTTGTAAAGCACTCACCCAATTTCTCTCGGATCGGGAGGCATGGGCTCCAAATAAACAAAGGTAACTAAACTCTAGTTGTAAAGGTAAACGTACACATGTACATATGTAGGAAGGTAGGAGGTAGGTAGGTACTAAAAATAATGATATTCTCAATTCTAACCTATGTTTAAAATGTTTATGTAAGCAAAGTATATGTACACACGGAATACGTTCGTTATTTTTAGCCTTCGCGGGGTAAAAAAAAAGTTTCAATGT
>NW_007478400.1:0-304 GCF_000475195.1 Diaphorina citri
AACAACTTGAGAGAGGAAAATATTTGGGAATTGGATGTCACTTATTATTATAAATAGAAAATTCTGCTGACATCTATGTACATAAATCTTTGTAGGAACATAGTTAAATACAGTAAATTGATATAGAATATTGTTAGTCTTTATTGTTGGCACATTTACCAGTTTTATAGCAAATTTGGTGTCTTTTGGTGTCATTCTTATTTGGATGATATGTATGTGGGTAATTCAATGATAAACCCAGTACCTATTATGTCTTATCATTAGGTAAGTTTTTTTTTTTTTTTTTTTTTTTTTTTTTTTTTTA
>NW_007478401.1:0-304 GCF_000475195.1 Diaphorina citri
ACAAGTTTAAGGGAGTCATGGGTATATTATCATGAACATTTCTACTAACTCTCCTCTTTGGTTTGGTGAAAAAAAAAACCAGGGGTCTGATAGAGAACTGTAACTGCTAAGGGAAATACAGGATGGGATAAAGCCAGCCATTCCGATAAGATAAAAATTATCATGAACATTTCTACTAACTCTCCTCTTTGGTTTGGTGTTTTTTTTTTTCCAGGGGTCTGATAGAGAACTGTAACTGCTAAGGGAAATACAGGATGGGATAAAGCCAGCCATTCCGATAAGATAAAATACGTCCCGAGCGGGA
>NW_007478402.1:0-304 GCF_000475195.1 Diaphorina citri
GTTCGTGGAACGCCAAACACCCTGAATATGCCATGTGTGCATAATAGTCTAGGACTTTGGGTCAGGCAGGAGGTGCTTCAGTTTGGCATATTGAAAGAGAGTTTTTTGTACCTTTTTTCAATATTTGTTTTTGCCTGTCTGCGAGTTTGCTCCAGGGTTGAGGCTATGAGGAGGTAATAAGGGGGCTTTTGCACCGAGCCTGCATTTTGCCGAGGTAGGAAGTGGGATTTGTGTCATTTGTGAAAGTCATAAGATATAATCAGTCGAAATTCCGGAAATCAGATTATGATGAATCCGTAAAACC
>NW_007478403.1:0-304 GCF_000475195.1 Diaphorina citri
ACAATAGACTCTATTGGACATTTATACAGGATGGTACCCTTAGACCGCTGTTACTATGTGACCAAATTCTCATTGATGATAAATTTCCATGTTGGAATCCGTATCCTTATGCCTTACTGGTACACGGTATAGTAGTTCATTCCATTGTCTCTGATTTTTAACGTCTTGTCACCGATGTTGTCTGATTTCAGCTGCGGTAGTCGCAGGTTCGAGTCCCATAATGCCGGGAGGAGGAGGTCCCGGGGTAGGGGGCCCAGCTACCCCCGCCTCCAAAGTCAAGGTAAGATAATGGTACATCAGTAGA
>NW_007478404.1:0-304 GCF_000475195.1 Diaphorina citri
TGCTACAGTGGACTTTATGAATCTGTGTCATAGCATGCCCTCTTATATCTTCCTATTTTGAAATAAATTATGAAAATACCTACCTAACTACTCTTTGATATACAGAAGTATGAAAAAGCTTACATACCTAACATATAGGTACATAGTTCTAATATTTCTTCATTTAGCTATAGAAGTAAAGGTAGATAGGTACCTTCCATGAAACTATGTGTTTCCATTGTCTACTTAAGATAAATTTTGTTAGTGTCACTTTGTAACAAAAAGTTATTTGCAATTTATTTTCACTGTTTTGTTCTTCATACAA
>NW_007478405.1:0-304 GCF_000475195.1 Diaphorina citri
ACAAATACTCACAAACAGATGAGAATTCTCGAAATAAGCGATCCTAAAACCAAGCCACAGCACCGTATTAAAAAAAAAGGTACTTCTTGGCGCGTCAAAGGAAGAGAGCAAGGAAGTGTCTAAAAGGGTTAAAGGGAAATCAGATACTCCTAGAGAAATTGCTACATCCATGATTTTCAGGATTTCAGATTTTAAGGAAGAGCAAAAATAGAAAGCAAAAACGGTATCATAGTTCAACCAAGACCCCACTTATTCTATTAGGGGGGACGCGGCACAATGTAAATATAATCCTCATAAATAAATC
>NW_007478406.1:0-304 GCF_000475195.1 Diaphorina citri
CCTACACCTAAGATAAATGTAAAAATGAAATAAATAAAACCTAAAATAAAAAATAAATAAACCTTTTTCCAATTTCCCCTACACCCCCTACTCGATTGTTGAGTTTTTATCAGCATGAATGAAATGATAAGAGTAAAAAAATGATATCAAATACGTAAATGTAGTTAGTCATACAAATTTATACGTAAACAATGAAACAATGTCGACGACCTTTTGAATTTTTCGTGCCAAAAGCTAACTAAATAATTTTCACTTTAGTCATAGTTTTCATAAAGTTTAGAATAATAAAATATTTTAATAAATA
>NW_007478407.1:0-304 GCF_000475195.1 Diaphorina citri
TGAATGATGCTTATTTGAGTGTTCTTTTACCCTAACTTTTACAATATCTCTAACTGTTTTGTCACTATAGCTGAAAACTGCCAAAAAACGGTCGAAATCTGTCCAAAAGCGGTCAGAATGCTTTAGAATGGCAAAGAAAAATTGAATTTTCAACCTTTTAAAGACATTTTTTCGCTGTTTTGACTTCAGACTTGGATTTTTCACAACATTTTACTTTTTTAGGAAAAGAGTCAGCTCCCATGGCGTAGTGGTCACTGCACTCGCCTTGCACGCGGGAGACCCGGGTTCGATTCCCGGCGGGGTC
>NW_007478408.1:0-304 GCF_000475195.1 Diaphorina citri
GGTTCGGTTTGAAATGTGTAAAGAAATTTTAAAACTAACAGAAGGAAAACGTTTGCAATGGCGTAGTTTGTACTGGAAAGAAGGGACATTGTAAAAACTTGAAACAAAAACAAATAAACGAACAAGCAAACAAACAAAAACACACACACAAAACAAAAACTGTCTAAAAACAGAGGCATATTTTGTATTGGAAAAAATAGAGGGAATGTGAAAACAAGAGGAAAAAAAAAACGACCAAACAAACAGACAGACTCAAAACAGCGCGAAGAAAAGAAGAAGAAGAAGTTGAAGAAGAAGACGAAGA
>NW_007478409.1:0-304 GCF_000475195.1 Diaphorina citri
CGGTCCTATCTGGTTTAGGTTTTTTGGAGGGGGAAATAGGTGTTTGCTATTATGTATCTATCTACAGGTGTCTCAGTATTTTGTGATTTTTCTCTTTTTTCTTTGGAATCGAACACAGAACTTATCACGTAGCTCTAATATAAGATAGGTTCATGAAGTTTATCAAAATCATAGGAACTCCAAATGTAAATACTACTTTCTCAGTTCACATTTACGTCGTAGAAAAAAAAAAAATAGGCTTTTGATAAACATCGGATATGCAATCTAAACATGACTGTAAACATTAGGTACTAGCATTTATAGG
>NW_007478410.1:0-304 GCF_000475195.1 Diaphorina citri
TTCACATTCTACTGACGACATGCAGTCTATAAACAGATCCATGATCGAGGCAACAAATGGTAAGTAAAATAAAGAGGTTTTATATTTAACCGAAAGGTTTTCAGCCAAGCTTTTACAAATGTTCATCCTAAAATGGCTCAACTACATATTTCTTTTTTCGCTAGCCCTCCAAATTAGGTACTGACTAACTCGGAGTTTGGATGCAAAACATTAGGAGCTAGAGTTCGAGCAACCTCTTTTTACTTTTCTCATTTTATCTTCAACAGATCTACGTACTGTCATATTACTCGTACACTATCTAACT
>NW_007478411.1:0-304 GCF_000475195.1 Diaphorina citri
GTGTAAACAAGCCAGTGATTTGCGGAAACACGCCCGGATTCGTCATAATTATGATTATTGAACAAACATATTGCATTATATGAAAGAAACAAAAAAAAATCTCTCTCCCTCCCTCTCTCTCTCCCTCCCTCTCCCCCCTCTCTCTCAATAATAAATCATTAATTTCAAATTTTCAGAATATCTCTGTCAATATTGTCGTACGTATGTACATCACTGAACTTGATTTGCTCAATCATAGTAAGCTTTGTAATTTCACTTATAGACCCGACAATAGTTTCAAATTTGTGTGCTTCTCCTGTGATTA
>NW_007478412.1:0-304 GCF_000475195.1 Diaphorina citri
TTTGCTTTTAGATTTTTTTTTTTTTTTTTTTTTTTTTTTTGCCTTTGTAAACTTTCTTATAATATTTTGTTGTAATTTGTAAGGTATCATTTAATTTCTAATGTTTTACTTTGTAGTCTGTCTTCTATTATTTTCTAAACGTATCATCTAATATCTCACCTTGTAAGCTTTCTTCTCACTTGACTCCGCCTCGTCTCTTGAATTCATCGTCTCTGCCACACTCTTATTCCTTATAGCTGTCTTGAAACTCTCCAAGTCTTCAATCTTACTTCTCAACTGTTCCTCCTTGGCGATTAGTTTACCC
>NW_007478413.1:0-304 GCF_000475195.1 Diaphorina citri
CCACTAAATTGAGAAACTCTTGTTTATTGTATGGCATATTGCATACATACGAATTTTCAGGCATTCATAACTAGATTTAATTAATGGATTGTACCTACGATAGGTTAGTGTAGGTAGGTACATACTTTTTTAGAATCGGGATTTTTCTCGCTAAATTTGAAGGTTTTAATTAATAGTGCCTCTTAATTTTAGTACGTACAAAGATACCTACATAATATTATTCTGATATGTACAGTCCACTTCAACTGGGAAGTCCGATGACCTTTGTCAAAAAATCGTCAAAAAATAGCTCGTTGATTAACAA
>NW_007478414.1:0-304 GCF_000475195.1 Diaphorina citri
AGCTATTATAAAGTAATATGTATGTACCTATAGGTACCTTCTTATACTTACCCACTATGTACTCAGAAAAAGAAAAAGGAAGCTAATCACAGTTTTTTCTCCATCAGAGTCCGCCATTAGCCCGCGGATTCGATTCTTACCCGGGGCGGATTTTATCCTGAACGGAACATGTTCGTTCTCACGGAACGGCTGGCTTTTTCCTTTCTTATCTTCCTTCTCTATTCATTTTCGGGACGATTAGACTTTAGCAGTTACCGTTCCCTTTATCAAACCTCTTTAAAAAAATGTCCCTCAGAACGAAAAT
>NW_007478415.1:0-304 GCF_000475195.1 Diaphorina citri
TTCAATCAAGCCTTAATTGAATCATTAAGCACTGATGGGGAATTAAAGTTGAAAATTGCATTTCACCAACCTCCGTTAGGACATTTCTCCCATCAATTCACCCTAATAATTTAATGATAGGAAATTCTCTCATAAGATGTCCTAACGGATGATTTTTTATGTTTGTTTACTTTTTTTGGGATTTTTTTTTTCAGTTTTTCAACTTTTTCAGAATTTCCAGATTTTCGATTTTCTATTTTCTGAAAGAAAGTGTTTTGCTTATTGCTTTTTTTTAATAGTTTCTTTTTCTATTTTCTGAAAGAAA
>NW_007478416.1:0-304 GCF_000475195.1 Diaphorina citri
GGAGAAAAGAGAGAGAGGGAAAGAACAAGTTTAACAAAGCTCATAAATTGCACTTATAGTATAATAAAAATAAATAATAATTAGTAAGAGAGAGAGAGAGAGAGAACGAGGTTAACGTGTTACATAAGTAATTAGGGGTTTAATTAGGTTTAAATTTAAACTAGGGTTACTAGGGTATTAGGTACCTATGTAATACATACATAATTATGTAGGTTAATGAAGCAACTTCGCACATGGTTATTAAAACTATTAAAAGGATGGGTGACCATGCTGCATCTTTTTTTTTTTTTTTTTTTTTTTTTTT
>NW_007478417.1:0-304 GCF_000475195.1 Diaphorina citri
CATGAACATAAGAGTAGGTAACTTAGTTTGTATTGCGAGCGTCCCAAATTTTCCCTCTTAATTTTCTTTTCATGCTAGCATGATTTTCTTCGTCCAAGAAGTCCTCACAGTACTCATTTAATAGAGTAGGTATTACATATTTTAACAATCTATGACCATATGTTATGGTATACACATGTGGTCTGGCAAAATTTTGTTTTCTAAGAGCATGAGGTTGTTCAATAATTTGCCTATACCTATCATTAGAAAAATTTAAACACAGTAGGATGAATTTGGCAAGTTCATCAGGAGTGAACATAATGAA
>NW_007478418.1:0-304 GCF_000475195.1 Diaphorina citri
TCTGGTGTTGTGTAATATGTATGTCTGGTATTATATGGTGTTTCTTGAACTTCTCTGTGTATTTCTTCATAATAGTGTACGACCCAGAACCCATTGGCTTCAAAACCTTACCCAATGGTACAATGTATCCATCGAAACATTGTTTGAGAAAGTTCGGGACCGAAACAACATCGCCACCATGATTACCAACGTTCGCTAGCGAATACGGTACAACAAGAAGAAGAAGATAAATTTATGTAGATTGTTAAAATTTAGTATTCTATACTCTTTCATTAATTCTTCTCTTTTCTGTTTAGTTGTAAAA
>NW_007478419.1:0-304 GCF_000475195.1 Diaphorina citri
ACATTTAAATAAATACACATACTTCATTTTACTATAAACTCTTCAATTCCCCACTTCTCCATTTCGTCCAAGTCGAGGGTTCGAATCCCTTCTAGGCGCCGTATTTATATTTATAGAAACGTATCTGTAGAAAGGTTTCAACTGGCCTTCGATTTGGAAGTATCATTCCCATTCCCCGCACTCAGGCTGCCGGGATGGTTACTAGGTTACTACCTAGGGTAAGTAAGTAAGTATACCATTTATTCGCCCACTTAAAAAACGTACCATTTATTGGCCCACCTGCCCACATTTATTTTTCTAATTT
>NW_007478420.1:0-304 GCF_000475195.1 Diaphorina citri
ACGCAGGAGGCCCGGGTTCGATTCCCGGCGGGGCCGAGGTTTTTTTCGGCTCTGCGCTTGGAGTTCGGGATGCACTCAGCCTCGTGAGGACAATTGAGTAGGTACTTTAATCGAGTAACGACCAGTGGCGACATTATCAGTGTGAAAAGATTATTGAAATGTGGAAATTGATTCCAAAAGAGGTACTTAGTAATGTTGAGATAACCCTAAAAGTTTTCTTGAGATTAGATTAGAAATTGGGATGTTGGCAAAGTGGAAGGAAAAGAAGAAACTTCAATGTACCTAACTAAGTATGTATAAGTAT
>NW_007478421.1:0-304 GCF_000475195.1 Diaphorina citri
GAGAGAGAGAGATTTGTTAGATGCAATCCATTTTCCCATTATCAGGTTTTGAAACTAGAAAGCTAAAAAGTTAACGCTTTCTATTTTCTATCTGACGTCTGAAATGTTAAAATTAATTTGCTGACAATGGTTCATTAAATAACGAGTGATCTAAATTTTAGACTGCACATTTTGTTTGCTACATGGTCGGTAGATAAACTACGGTAATTGGCCCAATTAGTAAACTACCTGAATTTATGCATGATAAATTTAGGCAAATGTAGTGTTATGTTAAACATGAAGGCTTGCCATTGTAACATTTGTA
>NW_007478422.1:0-304 GCF_000475195.1 Diaphorina citri
ATATAAATGCCCCCAACATTGAATAAGAAACCCCCTGTCCAATAGAGTATGCATAAATTCTATTGCTCAAGTTTACTGAGGTCCCTTACAAACAGCCATTGTGCCTACACAAAGCCCATGTTTAAAGGGAAAATTCCAACCTCGCAAAGTATAGGGAGGCATAAGGAAATCTTGCAAAGTAGGTACTTATAGGGAGGCAAATATTGCTCTCTCGAGGTCTATTTCTAGATAAAGGTAAAGTATGTACGTTTCCTATGATTTTCTCCATTAGAAGCAAATCATTATTTATGGCTCTCAGTTTCAT
>NW_007478423.1:0-304 GCF_000475195.1 Diaphorina citri
TTGGCTTGCTCATAAGCCTATTTTTGCCTTTTGTTTTTCTTCTAAAATATGACGGCAAAAACTTGGCAAAAGTGGAAAAATAATCTTTTCTTTCGTTCTTTCTACCTATGTGATCATTTTTCCTGGCAAAGTTTTTCGTGTGTTCTTGGGTGATGAAATTTGGAAAATGGGTACCCTTTTATTACCTATGTAAGTGGTTCGCCGAAAAGGGGGGGGAAACGTAAACCATAGGTAAACCGTATTTGAGAAGAAGAAGAAGAAGAAGAAGAAGAAGAAGAAGAAGAAGAAGAAGAAGAAGAAGAAG
>NW_007478424.1:0-304 GCF_000475195.1 Diaphorina citri
AGCTTCTTAGAGTTTGTGGAAATTCTACCCAATAAATGGTTTTAGGTTAAAAACTATAGCAAAAGCTCACAATTCAATGAGTTTTATTATTACGAAAAGAAAAAGCTCGGTGAAAAAATCACTTTCCGAAAAGTTGCAGTAGGCACCTACCGCATGATCTGTATAATTAGATATTTTAGAATTCCAGCAATATGGCGTACAACAGATCTTTTTGTCACCTCGACTAAATTGTCACATATTGTGGATATTGGACATTTTGTAACACATTTCCAAACCCAATCCCAGTCTTCATCTGATTGAACCA
>NW_007478425.1:0-304 GCF_000475195.1 Diaphorina citri
AAGTTATTGCTCGACATTTCTGTTTTAGGCACTGGTTGGGACATTTACTGGACAGACAAACAGTTCCTCTCACTCAGACACCTCAAATCTATGATGCCCTATCAGAGGATCAACTATTTCCCTGGAATGAGCATTCTGACCAACAAGCAAAACCTGACACAGAGATTGAATCTGTACCGAGAATTATTCACAGAGGAGTACGACTTCTTCCCTAAAACGTGGGTTGTGCATAAGAATCCCATCGAATCCGACCTTCCTAACGCTATGGATGAGACTGGCAAAGATAACGTTGACAACCTGTATA
>NW_007478426.1:0-304 GCF_000475195.1 Diaphorina citri
CAGTACTGGAATCGATCATTGGATTTTATTTGAACCAAGTTTGTTCAGAAGTCACGTCAATGGAAAAATGCTACAAAAAAAGCTGTCACAATTTGACCGGTGACCAGTGTTATGGGGTTATGTTAAACCTATAGGGTTATGTTAAACACAAAAAGGAGCTTTCTTTTTCACTGTCGTGGCTTCTGAATAATTACCCAAATATTTTAAATCTATGATTTTTTTGCATATATATATATATACTTGTAAATCTGTCCAAGGACAGGTATCAGTACAACTTTCTCCACTTTTCTCTATCTTGTGCATC
>NW_007478427.1:0-304 GCF_000475195.1 Diaphorina citri
GTTTGCTTTGAAGGGAGCGCGTTTCCTTTATAAGTGCTAGAACGCGGGTTCGATTCCTGCCCGAGGTTCTGCAGAAGGATGGCTTTCTCCTATCCTGTTTTACGAACTCCAAACACAGAGCCGAAAAAACTTCGACCTCGCCGGGAATCGACTGGACCTGTAAGCCTAAAAAATAAATAAATACATAAACAAACTCACCTTCCTCCTCTTTCCCTCCAGCCTTAGCTCGGGACACTCTCTGGCCCCGCAAGCTCCTCATCTTGTTCATCATATTGGACACAGTCTCCGTCTTTACTGAATTCAG
>NW_007478428.1:0-304 GCF_000475195.1 Diaphorina citri
TAATTACTTATTGGACTCTTTGGTAAGGAAGTAAATAAAGTATCTAAAACGCAGCAATATGATATCAAATTAGACCTATAGGTTCTTGTGATATAAATCCTAACCTCGAGTCCAGCATAATTAGGCTTTCCGATTTATACCTTACAATATTGGAGAAATTAAAGGAAAAAAGCCATTCTAAAACATTTAAATTTGCCATTCCCTCTATGACCTTTATGTATAATAATTTTTTTTCCCTCTTTGTGGAATCCGTACATTCTTTCTATAAAATCTGCAAATCGCATTAATATTATTTTTATTCCAT
>NW_007478429.1:0-304 GCF_000475195.1 Diaphorina citri
AGGTCCTGACGGTTCATTAGGTGCATATTAAGATGTTTTCAATATATTGAATAGCGTGTGGGTGCCTTATCATAAGACTCATCATGGGACAATCATACCTATCTACTTATACTATGTTCATGTGTACATACACTGAAACCTTTAAATAATATCTGTATCTATGTACAAGTACATATATGAGTACAATATCGTCTAATAGCAAGATCATGTTAGATTCAATGCAAAAATAATAATTATTAAATAAATGCATATCATAGGTATCAATATACAGGGTGTCCCATAGGTGTATGATACGGATAACTTT
>NW_007478430.1:0-304 GCF_000475195.1 Diaphorina citri
TGTTCTTTGTTTGTTATAAGAAGTTTGACTCACATTACACAGGTCGTCTTCTATAAAGTCATCCTCGCTTTCTAAAGTTAAATCTATCATAGCAGGAATGCCTTTGTTTTCTTTGTCAAATCGACCCGTGGGTTGTCTTTTGTTAGTCCGGCTAGTGTTTTTAGATTTTATGTCTTTGGTATCTTTAGAGCTTTGGAACTTCGTGTTGACACTACCTTTATGCTTTATTTCTGTAATATCTTCTAATTCTATGTCCATACTTTCCTCGAAATTCAAGTTGATACTATTTTTACATTGTTTGTTT
>NW_007478431.1:0-304 GCF_000475195.1 Diaphorina citri
GTGGTTGTTAGCTCTTTGGAATTTGACCGAGCACTTTCTAAATAGGGTTGCGAGTTTGTCCACTCCTGCATCTTTAATGGTTTGTATAGTGATATTAGATATGTGATAAAAAATCATGATGGTATAGATTTTTTATATAAAAATGTACGCAATTTATCACTTGGGTAGGTAAAACTTAATTTTAACACAATAAAAATAACACAGAAAAGAGGGAATAACAATTAAACTAATTTCTTAACTAAAAAATAAACAAAATAATTTTCTGATTTGTGTAAAGTTTGCGGCTTTATAAAACATCAAAAGA
>NW_007478432.1:0-304 GCF_000475195.1 Diaphorina citri
TGCTGCGCTGATTATAAACTGGGAAATCCACTTCGTACTGATGTGCATTGTATGACATTGAATCTTGATTGTGACTTAATGCTGACGTTACTGGGTGTTGCGAATTTTTCCATGACGTTACTGGGTGTTGCGAATTTTTCCATGACGTTACTGGGTGTTGTGAATTTTTCCATGATACTTTCTTATGTTGTCCTCGGTCGTTGTATCTATCATTGTGTGTGAAATATGTGGTTGATTGGTGTTCATTTGGATATCTTTCTTCAATCTTCTGTCTGATGACATAGCAAAGTTTGTTCATTCCGTT
>NW_007478433.1:0-304 GCF_000475195.1 Diaphorina citri
AAAAAAAAAAAAAAACTTGCCGTTATTCTGAGTCTGAAGCCTGCTGAAGCTTCAGACTCAGAATAACCAGGGACCTAATCCAAAATTTTCAGCTTGACTTGTACTCAAACCACTGACTTCCAGGTCCGAAGTCTACCCTGCTAACCAGGACAGCACTAAGGTTGGTAAACCTAATAAATTATGAGCCCCTAACCAGTCTCAATAGTGGTTAGCGTAGGACTTCTGAATCTGGAGGTTGGTGGTTCGAGTCTAAGTCAAGTCGTCAAATTTAGCTTAGTGTATTAAACGGAGAAGGACATTTTTT
>NW_007478434.1:0-304 GCF_000475195.1 Diaphorina citri
GGGTTTTACTGGGAGCAATACTGTGGTATTTTCTCCATCACGCAAGGTAGGTATGGCAGGTATCCTGTTTGATGTTTTAAAAAAACATTATTATGTATGGGAATGGTATAGTATGTGCTGGAGAAAGAAACAATTAAATAATGTATTTAACAAACTGCTCTAAAAATATAAGTTGCCAGACGACACAGCATAAAACAGTTACATTTTTTGAGTAAATGTCCATACATTTTAACATCGTTTTTTCATTGAATCTCTAAAAGGATTACAGCCCCATGTTCGGACAAAGGACAAAGCTCAAATAACT
>NW_007478435.1:0-304 GCF_000475195.1 Diaphorina citri
AAGAAGGACAGATCGAAGAGAAGAAGAAGGAGTTTAAGAGAGAAGAAAGAGGAGAGTTTAAAGAAAAAGGGGAAGGAAGGAGAGAGATAGAGAGAGAGGAAAGAGAAAGAATACAAGGAGGAAAAAAAGGAGAAAAATAAGAAAGAGGAGGGTAAGGAGAGAGAAGGAGGAGGAAATTAGAGCGACCGAAGTCCAAGTTTATAATGGGTAAATCCAGTGACTAAATTATGTAGGTAGTAAGACAAATAATAATAAACTAAACAAATTTCTTACATATGTACATACATACTTACATAAGTATACA
>NW_007478436.1:0-304 GCF_000475195.1 Diaphorina citri
TGGAAATCTCCAACGCTTAAGATCTTAACCTTACTTATAACTATCCGCTCAATTTCTAACTAATCAAAGAGGACTGAGGAGTACCTACCTTACTGTAAATGTTAGGTATACTCATGTGACTGGGTAGTGGGAATGAAGTTTTGTATAATGTTGGCCACTCACGCTCAGCTCAGACTATGTGACTCTGTCAGACAGGAGGAATGCGAGTGGCGGAAAAATCTTCCGGCCTAGCGGGCCTAGGTCTGTCTTTCAGACGGTCCGCCACACACGTTCAGACAAGTTGAGCGTGAATGGCCGATATTAT
>NW_007478437.1:0-304 GCF_000475195.1 Diaphorina citri
GGGCGTAAATGGGTTTTTTGTGACTCGAATGATGATGATGATGACGACATTTTTCTTCTAACGTTGAATTGTAGGCCCATTACAAAAATTTAATTACCTCCTTTCTTCTCTGTAAATAAAAATAAAAAGACTTCATAGATATCAAATGTCCTCGGGTACCTACGTGTTGAGTAATGAAATTTCATGTGATAAAATCAAAGGCATGTTTGGATACCTACGTTTTTACTGACTGTTGATCAGTTTATTTTGCTTGACGATTTTATGTTTTAACACTTTGATAGTGTTTTGGTGTTTTTACTTCTGG
>NW_007478438.1:0-304 GCF_000475195.1 Diaphorina citri
TGGAGTTGGTACTATGCGAGCTACTGGTTAAACGTTGAAATACTTCCACCTGTACTACTTTGCAAACTGTACCTCTACCAAATGAATATGTACCCGTTCTGCTGAACTCTTTTCAGTATTTATTTGCATGTAGAAATGATATTCTAGGTTCAGGAGTAATCTAGATTGGTTAGTAACCTTGTTTTATCTTCCAATTGCGGACATCACATTGGTTGGGCCAAGGTTCAAAAATGAACGTTCCTAAGTATTTTTATTTTCCCCATTTCTTTCATCAACCCACATTAACTTTCTATCATTCTGGGTG
>NW_007478439.1:0-304 GCF_000475195.1 Diaphorina citri
AAGAGGGATAGAAGAGGCTTTTATGCACATTCGTTATTATTGTTTTTATCCTCTACGGGGAAGTGGATTGAAAATCTGAGCATCTATGTATGTATTTTACTGGATGTGATTACAACTATGTTCTCTTCTCTTTCTTCAACTATCTGGCTTACATAATCAACATTTTGCTGGATTACTAGGTTTTGCCTCCTTTGCTATCTATTTGCCTACTGTTTTGCCCATTTCAATAATGTTATTATTAGGTATTACATATTTTTTTCTAAGCAGCTAAGCACCATTATTTATGAGACACTTACGAGATCAC
>NW_007478440.1:0-304 GCF_000475195.1 Diaphorina citri
ACATCATCATACTGAGTTCTGGTAAGTTTTGGACAGGCTGTTTTCGTCATTTATCTTTGTATAATATCTGTCTTCTTTTTCGCCTTCTCCCATGTACAGACGGGGTCGGCGTTTGTTCATCGGCCTCTCAATCAGCCCTAACTAGGGTGATTGCTTGGGGCTGACATTTGGTTTTGGCTACAAATTTTACGAGTGAATGCCCTTCGGACTTGGTCTACTCGCTGTTTATAGCCCCTCAGCCAGACTGCCATTACCTTTATATAATATCTGTAAGGTTATAAATTTGCCAGCCTAGTTAGCTTGG
>NW_007478441.1:0-304 GCF_000475195.1 Diaphorina citri
GATTTCCTGTGCTTGATATTGAATATTGATAATTGATAAAAAGCTAAAAAGGAGATAAAAAGGAGTTGACAGTTGACAACTGACATAACGTATAGACGTATACCGTATAGTATACGTTATGATCCAGTGTTGCCAGATTGATCCTCCCGAATTACCGTACACTGCTAGAAAGAGAGAGAGAGATGCAGAGATGCAGAAATATCGTAAATTTTTACTTCTCCTGGCAGTAGGCAGTGTTGCCAGACTGGTCAGCTGAGATTACCGTACAATGGAGCAGTTGCAAATGGGTAAAAATTATAAATAA
>NW_007478442.1:0-304 GCF_000475195.1 Diaphorina citri
TAAAGGATGGGTTAAGCTTCTTCCCTCTATCATACACAAAGGGTCCTCTCAGAGGGTTAGGTGTAAAGGCAACAGCCGTAAAGGATGGGTTAAGCTTCTTCCCTCTATCATACACAAAGGGTCTTCTCAAAGGCTTAGGTGTAAAGGTAACAGCCCTAAAGGATGGGTTAAGCTTCTTCCCTCTATCATACACAAAGGGTCTTCTCAGGGGCTTAGGTGTAAAGGCAACAGCCCTAAAGGATGGGTTAAGCTTCTTCCCTCTATCATACACAAAGGGTCTTCTCAGGGGCTTAGGTGTAAAGGC
>NW_007478443.1:0-304 GCF_000475195.1 Diaphorina citri
CCCCGGGCGGGAATCGAACCCGCGGCCTAGCGCTTACGAGGCAGACGCACTACCAACTAAGCTAACTAGGCTGGCAGGCTGGCACAGAAAAATTGAAAGATTCTTCCTAAAATAAAATTAACCCTACCCATCCCGACTTTATTTATTACCTACCTGTTTACGTAATAAGTACCTACCCATGTAGATAATATAATCTCCTATGAAATAAAGTGTTCCACATTTTTATAGTGTGTCCAGATCAATGTGACAGCAAAAAAATAGGTATTGTTGCCAAACATGTCACATGTGCAATGGTAGAGAATCT
>NW_007478444.1:0-304 GCF_000475195.1 Diaphorina citri
CAAACTTTGAAAACCCCACTTGTAACTTCTATTCGAGAATTTGTTTCTAATGAATCTTAAGTGTTTTTGTATTGTTCATTTCCAATCAGGGCAGGAAAGGTGTATAAGACAGAAATAAGTTATAGTAACTGGACAATGAAGAAATGGCAGACATTTGCATTGAAAAGTGGTAGATATTCTATTTTCTTGAACAAGATCTCTTCGTACTTATATTTCAAAGAAGCACAATTCAAAAGGATACATACCCTAACTAAAAAAAAAAATGGAACTTCATGATATTATTTTCATATACAGGTAAGTATTT
>NW_007478445.1:0-304 GCF_000475195.1 Diaphorina citri
CCTCCTTCCCCTCCTTTTCCCTATCTCTTTCTTCTCCCATTTTCTCTCATCTTTCCCCCCTCTCTCTCTATCTTTCCTCTTTTCTCCCTCTCCCTTTCTTTTTCTCACTCTCTCTTCGTGTTCCTTTCTCTCTCGCCCCTCCCCCTCTCTTCCCATCACACCATTTTCTCATTTGGAAAACCTCAGGATAGTAATTTCCCTCGCTCATCAGGAGCAGGGAGAAAATCACTTTCCATCCTCACACGTTGTTATTATCTTGTAGGAAAAATAAAATAATAAACATTATTAGTTTTTTCCCCACCTT
>NW_007478446.1:0-304 GCF_000475195.1 Diaphorina citri
TCAGGTCGAAGTTTACTAATGCAAATGGTTGCTGTCCATTTGAAACTTACATTAAGTCATACCAAAAAATCTAAATAAGATTTTAAAATCCGAGCTCATTGATGTACCAGGAAAAAAGGACCGGAGTGAACTCGTTGTGAACCTTTCCACGAGTCGGAGTGAACTCGGGTAGAAAAAGGTCAACGGGAGTTAATTCGTTACCTCCCGGCCAGAAATAAACCCGTACAGCCACTTTATAAAAAGGGTTATTGACATGATTGACATCCCACAAACCCTACATAACGTGGCCCTAAAAAGGTATTGC
>NW_007478447.1:0-304 GCF_000475195.1 Diaphorina citri
AAAGAATAAGGGGGGAAGATCCTATGTTACCATAGTCTGGCGGCTGAGGGACTTTAAACAGCCTTCCTTACCAGCCTGTAGCCTGAAAGTCCATTAGCTAAAGGAATATCAAAGGTTGAGTGGGACGGGTATCTTATCCACTCGCAATGTTTTTGTAGCCAAAACCAAAAGTCAACCCAAAGCAATCACTCCAGGGCTGATAGAAAGCCTGACGAAAAACGCCGACCCCGTCTGAACACGGGAAAAGGCGATGAAGAAGACGATGCAGTTGTAAAACAGGTCCGCCTTTGGCTTGACCTACATC
>NW_007478448.1:0-304 GCF_000475195.1 Diaphorina citri
TAGTTGGTACAAGTACCGACCAACCACTTCTATCTCCCTCACTGGAGATACCTGCAGACAAGTCTAGGGTGCCAACTTGGTACCCGGCCAACGGGGAGGCAATCCAAGAAGATCTAAGAAACCACAGAAGATCAACAATTAAGAAGTGTAAAACAAGTGACAAATCATCTAAATACCGTGAGAAAATGACCCAACAGCCCAACACACCTCAAAAATTATCATAATATAGAATATTTTTATCATTTTCTACATAAATACGTATTATTATACTATTTTTATGCTTTATTTTTCCATTTTATTGGCC
>NW_007478449.1:0-304 GCF_000475195.1 Diaphorina citri
AAGACCTTTTAGCAAAGTTCCCTCCCTCAAACATTAAAAAAAAGTTAATCAGTCAGAACAAACTTTCTTAATTCCGTCGGAATTTCTTATGGAATCCCATTGGAATCGCATTAAACGTGCGAGAGTTATTGCGAAATTTTCAGGCTTAAACCCCACTCAATTAAAGTTCTTTCGCTCAAAGATAATAAATACCTTTTAAGCTATTTTCACCAATTTTTCTGTTCTTCTATTATGCCAGGTATCCTCGTATGTTTCAACCACCCTTCCTGGCTTCGGCCTGTGTCCAAATCTGACATGTCCACAC
>NW_007478450.1:0-304 GCF_000475195.1 Diaphorina citri
TCCCAAGATAACAACATAAACAAACAAACAAACAAACAAACAAACAAACAAACAAACATCATGACATAACAGTATGTACCTAATCGCTATGAGGAAAATAATATAAATGATGAAACGGCTCTTTTGAAGGGAAACCATAAATCTCCTACTAGAACGTACTAAGGTGTTTGCACATGCATTAGTTCCTCTGACATACAATAAATACTGACTTCAATATTGCTCTTATTCTAATACTAGCTGAATTCCGTCGCTTCGCTCCGGAATCCCGCTAGTTCATCCCGAGGCATGGCCAAACTTGTGGAAA
>NW_007478451.1:0-304 GCF_000475195.1 Diaphorina citri
TTTACCGGAGATGAAAGCTCCACCCTGTATGTCACTCAAAACTCAATTGGCTTCTTCGGAATATCTTACCCAATATTTATCCAAATTCTCATCGCTTCTAAAATTACAACGCGTATTCGCATGGATTTTGAGATTTACGCATAACGCACGTCATCCTGCTAAGCGTAATTCATCTCCCTCACTACTCGCTAGCGAAATGACTAATGCCCTTTCACTTTGCATTAACCTTACTCAACATTTGCATTATCAGTCCGAACTTGTGTCTCTGTCTAAGGGACAAGAGGTATCAGGTGGTTTATTAGCT
>NW_007478452.1:0-304 GCF_000475195.1 Diaphorina citri
AGAAGAAAATTATGATGGAGGAAACAATGAACAAGCAAAAGACAAAAATAAAGTAGAGGGAGAGTCTAATACTTCTATAGAAGAAGAAGAAGAAGAAGAAGAAGAAGAAGAAGAAGAAGAAGAAGAAGAAGAAGAAGAAGAGCAAGAAGAAGAAGAAGAAGAAGAAGAAGAAGAAGAAGAAGAAGAAGAAGAAGAAGAAGAAGAAGAAGAAGAAGAAGAAGTACTCAAAAGAAAATTATGATGGAGGAAACAATGAACAAGCAAAAGACAAAAATAAAGTAGAGGGAGAGGAAGAAGAAGAAGA
>NW_007478453.1:0-304 GCF_000475195.1 Diaphorina citri
TGGTGCGGTGGGCAATGCGAGAACTAACGAGAGCGATGCTGGCGCCCGAGACGTGGTGGACATTATGAGAACGAACACTCTGGTTCTGGTCCTGTTTGGAGAGTTGATATTGAATGATTCTATTGAGAGGGCTGAGTTTAATGCTGTTGAACAGGATAAGGTGTTTCCCAGTCTGTTCTTCCAAGGTAATTAAAGATTATGCATATTATGTTGTATATTTTCATCATCTTTATGGTGCATATTGCATACATATTTTGCACAAATCCTACGGAGCCCAATAATGTCTTATCTGACTAAAACAAAA
>NW_007478454.1:0-304 GCF_000475195.1 Diaphorina citri
TTATCACTGCTCTAATTGTGAAAACTCCTTCTTGCGTTTAACCTAACCCTATAATAACACTGGTCACTGCTTGTTTGTACCAATTCCTTTGGTAGCAATATTCCACGGACGTGACTTCTGCACAAGTACCCGTTTCTTTATAGGTAGGTATCAACTCTGATTGTACCCAAGTGCTAGGTGGTAGGTACAATTCCCGCCCGGGATGAACTCTATCCTATACAGATATAGATGAGGTTCGTTCTGGGAAAGGCTGGCTTTCTCCTATCTTGTATGTAGCAGTTGAATATCTGTTGTTTCATCGCTA
>NW_007478455.1:0-304 GCF_000475195.1 Diaphorina citri
AACCGGAGTCACCACTGTTGGCCACATTTGACCCACTCTTGGCTGCATTTGTACCACTGCTGGCCTGATTTGTACCACTGCTGGCCACATTTGACCCACTGTTGGCTGCATTTGTCCCACTGTTGGTCTGATTTGTGTTACTGCTGGCCACATTAGTACCGCTGTTGGCAACATTGGTCCCACTGTTGGCCTGAATTGTACCACTGTTGGCCAGATTTGTATCACTGTTGGCTACATTTGACCCACTGTTGGCCGCATTTGTACCGCCACTGGCTACATCTGTCCCAATGTTGGCCTGATTTGT
>NW_007478456.1:0-304 GCF_000475195.1 Diaphorina citri
GCCACGATACGTGGAACAGTTGATCTGGAATGAAAAAAAGAAAAGAAATGAATGGACAGAAAGAAAAAAAGAAAAAAAATAATAATAATGAATGAATGGACTAAGTGATGGTGTAAATTAGCCACACATGTTGCGTGATTAGGTAATTGATTAAAATTAAAAAAAAGCTAATTAATTAAGTAGTTTATTAAAGGTAGGTACCTATAGCAGTTTTTCCCTTCAAACTCTGTTAAGAGGGCAAATTACTGGTTGATGCAGTTGCCCTGCCTGTTTCTGGTTCATACATCTACTTGCCTTAGAACTA
>NW_007478457.1:0-304 GCF_000475195.1 Diaphorina citri
TTTTTTTTTTTTTACCAGCCTGTACCAATTAACTAGGAGGTAGGTAGTTAATAAATTGGGTTGGAAACAGGAACCTACTCTAACCTTAGAGATAAAACTCAACATTCAAATTCCATTGCATATTGCATAACTAAAAATAAATACCAGGCGTTCACAAAAATATTTCCTTAGAACGAACGACTGTTACTAACTTCTGTTAGGTACCTACCTATCTTGGGGGTTGTAGGCTGTAATATGGTCGTGTTAACAATAAATAGACAAAATAATCTTTATTCACCCATAAAAACTGATATCAAAATGATAA
>NW_007478458.1:0-304 GCF_000475195.1 Diaphorina citri
CCGCTTTTTTATCAATGGAGAAGTGTTTACCTACCTAATATTACCTACACTGTGAAATACACCTAGTTACAACTCACCGATCTACATAATACCTACATAGGGATCTCTATTACTATACCTAGAAATACCTAATCATTGTAAAAATAGGTACTTACCTATGGGTACCTATGGGTACATACCTAAATACACAGTGCATATAACTACTTATGTTAGCTGTATTATTATCACTTTAAATATGCACTTACATTTTCATTTGTTAATTATTACAGGCATTTTTTCTTTCTTCAAATAAGAAAAGTGTGAA
>NW_007478459.1:0-304 GCF_000475195.1 Diaphorina citri
GAACTTGGCAATAATTTGGATGGGATCCGTCATTGGTTACGATGTTGTTTTTGCTACGAGACACATCCCGATGTCTCACAAACCTCCGATACGGAGATCTACCCGTACAAAAAAGGGCCCTTCTTCAGTAGAAAACAGTACAGAAATTGGTCCTCCTTTCACAAACCGAAACCTCCGATACGGAGATCTACCCGTACAAAAAAGGGCCCTTCTTCAGTAGAAAACAGTACAGAAATTGGTCCTCCTTTCACAAACCCCCTCAATCGAGCCTGGTGTTAATAAATGGTAATGAACACATAGTAAT
>NW_007478460.1:0-304 GCF_000475195.1 Diaphorina citri
CAACAGGAGGTAAATGTGAACCTGAGATCTTGTAGAAGCTGAGATGGGCCCAAAATGTGTGAAAGAAAAAGATTTTTTTCCTTTGAATGAGGCGCTTTAACCTTTTAGCAAGTCGTTCATGCCACCCCACTTTGGTTATAATCTACTAAAATCACCTAAAAAGAATCCAACGAAGGGCCCACATAAGGTCTTCAGGGAGCCTCATAGGATCCTTTCTCTGAAAAGATGGTTATAATCTACTAAAATCACCTAAAAAGAATCCAACGAAGGGCCCACATAAGGTCTTCAGGGAGCCTCATAGGAT
>NW_007478461.1:0-304 GCF_000475195.1 Diaphorina citri
AAATGTATCTTCAAATTAAAAGAAGAAAAAGGTTCAATCCAGCTTTTACTAGTTCTTTAACCTCGACAATACAAACAAATAGATCCATTCAAAAGCAAAGGCGTGATATACCTAATTCAAGATAATACAATGCAATGAATTGACACCTTCTAAACTTGAGATGAGTGTGATGACAGACACGATTTGAATGCTAATGATCTAATGAAGTATGCATGATATATGATCCCTGAGGACTCTGAAACATCGAGTTACCTTGATACCTAATTTTTGAAACAATACTGAAGCTAATGTCAAAATTCAGGGC
>NW_007478462.1:0-304 GCF_000475195.1 Diaphorina citri
ATATCCAGCAATCACAATTTTATTATTGTATTTTGCGGTTCTGTAAGGGGTATAACTGGTAAGATCTTCAATGAGGGGAGTTTTACCCTAAAATCGGCTAAATCTAACCTCCTACTCCCATTAACCTCACCCTGCCTGAGTGAAACCGTATAAATCCATCAGCATGCGATTAGAGTACCCCCAAAAGGGTGATATGGGTGGCACTCCAACTGGCCTTTGTAAATCGTCGCAACAAACTTACGTCACGGGTTTTCCAGCCACAAACGGCAGCTTGGGAAGCCGGTTCTGAATCACAGGGTGTTTG
>NW_007478463.1:0-304 GCF_000475195.1 Diaphorina citri
TTTTTTCGGGTTTCATGTGGTGATGGTTGCACCGTTGAATTTGATGGAATTTGATTCAATTTGGATGTGGTGATGGTTGGCATTGTTGAATATGGTGATTATTGCATCGTTGATAGTGGTGGAATTTTCAAGTTTGGTGTGGTGCTGTTTGGCCTGTTTGAATCATTGAAATGGGTGGAACTTTCAAGTTTGATGTGGTGATAGCATAATCGGATTCGATTTAAACTTGATGTGGTGATGGTTGAATACGATGGTATGTAAAGCACTCCGGATCATTTATTCTGACTCGAGCAAAGATGGAGTT
>NW_007478464.1:0-304 GCF_000475195.1 Diaphorina citri
AGAATTCCAGACGCCACTTTACCTGGCATTTATTGACTTTGAAAAGGCATTTGATTCCATCCCTAGAAACGTCATCTGAAAAGTCCTGAAAGGATATGGAGTACCCGAAAAGCTGGTAAACATCATTAAGGAAACTTATGATGAATATAAGTGCCAAGTCATACACAACAACAAACTCACGGACCCGTTTCCCGTCCGAATTGGTGTAAAACAAGGCTGCTTACTATCCCCGATCATATTCTTGATGGTACTGGACAGTGTAATGAAAAAAGTCAATAATGGAAAACGCAGAGGAATAAGGTGG
>NW_007478465.1:0-304 GCF_000475195.1 Diaphorina citri
GTTTTCCTTTGTTTTTTGTTCACTGAACAATTTTATTGTTTCGGAATAAAGAGCGTATTTTTAACTACCCAGGTATCTACTTTTTTTCTTTAAAACTCTTTATTTACTTTTATTATTTCTGAAGAGAAGCGCATTTTTTAATTATTTATTTTTAATTACCTCGGTAGGTACCTAATACTTAGCTCTGCCTTCTTTAAAAACTTGTAGCACCAGCAACTTTTTTCAATGAACATAGTTCAGAAGTACCCAGAGGTATTATTTTCTTTCGCCATTTTGTTTTTAATGAGTAATAAAATAGACAAAA
>NW_007478466.1:0-304 GCF_000475195.1 Diaphorina citri
ACGCCGTAAAACATGCGGTAGTTATGCAATGTGGTAAGCACGAATGTCTGGTACGGCCTAGTGATCACGAAGCTGCAGATTCAAATCAAAAGCATGTAATTTTATCCTCTGTAAATTTTTATTGAGAACTTGACCACAATAAAGTACTCGTACAATAGAGCAAAATAATTTTACCTCAAAACATCCAAAACTAATAGGAGAAAGTAGTACTTACATACATTACTTGATTACTAAATTGAAACACTCATTTGTAGGTAAAATATTCAAATGTGTACTCAAAAAGCCAAGCTGGCAAAATTTTTAG
>NW_007478467.1:0-304 GCF_000475195.1 Diaphorina citri
CTCTTTCCATGAACACTTTGAAGACTGCTTACACCTAATATTTTTTGTAAATAATAAATCCGTCCAAAAAATTCGTTAGAAGTACATCATACATGTGTGTGTGCGCATACTTTGGCAATAGAAAAATGTGGATCTAAAATCCCCCTGGAAATACCCCACACAACCCACCTGAAAATACCAAAAATCTCGTTCACCTGAAAAATCACCTGAAAATCTCGTTTCTTTTCACATCTCCCCTTGGCAAAGGGAAGAAAAGTCAACGGACTAACAATCAGCATAATAAAGGGTACAAATATGTGTGAAT
>NW_007478468.1:0-304 GCF_000475195.1 Diaphorina citri
CTTCGTAATAAAACTGAAAGACCAAATGTATAAAGTCCTAACCAAAGGTGTTTATGTTTGGATAGGACTTCCAATGTTAGTTTTGTGTTTCCTTGAGCTCTGGTATGGCTGGATTTAAACTGTACCAACATGTACCTACGTAGGTACTATTGGTCTTTTTACTTTCTATTACTACAGTATAGCGAGCTATATATACTAGTAATGAAAGTATTGCAATCGGTCCAAATTTTTACTTACTCGTTATGGGGAATATCTTCATCTTGCTGAAGAGAAGTGTCTAGAAGTCCCAGGAACAATGCTACCA
>NW_007478469.1:0-304 GCF_000475195.1 Diaphorina citri
TGCTTTACCCTTTAACCAATCCGGGATTATTTCTTTTTTTCAGAATATCTTGTTTTGGTGATTACCCTTTTGTTCGGTTTGGATGCCGTACTCGGAAAAGTAGATAGAGGTGAGTTTTAATTAACTTCCAATGTCCTAATTCCATTTAAGTCAAGAGTCGACGAGTCGGACGGAGGTTCTGCAGCACAGGTATTTTCTACATACACTTTAAGGCCAGCCACTCACTATCAAGTAGAATTTCATTAGAAAAAAACTCCAATTTCAATGCAATGTAATTACTTAATGGCCAGCCTAGTTCGCCTGG
>NW_007478470.1:0-304 GCF_000475195.1 Diaphorina citri
GGAAGAATGATTGTCAATTTTATTGTGTCAAGAAAAAACCCGGAGCTGAATCAAAATGTGAGTTGTTTCTATTACTTACCCCTTTGTTTTACTGAACTACTAGCAATAAAATGATACCTAGTACCTTTAGATGTAGATTATCATAGATAGACGATTGTACTTGTTCAATGAACTAACTTTCTTCTGAAAGGAGTAACAAGCTGACAAAAAAGGAAATTTAAACCTCATCCCGCCAGCCTAGTTAGCTTAGTTGGTAGTGCGTCTGCCTTGTAAGCGCTAGGCCGCGGGTTCGATTCCCGCCCGG
>NW_007478471.1:0-304 GCF_000475195.1 Diaphorina citri
GGTTCGATTCTATGTCAAGTCATAAAATCTAGACCAGTTGGACTATCGAGAAATGACATTTGCGACAACTTGACAAGTTAGTGTTTATGCTTAATATGTACTTGCATACATACCATTTAATTTCATTTAGGTATTACCTCTTTTTACGATTCAGAAAGATATTTCCACAAATACCAAACCGAACAATACGCAAGCAAGAAGAGGATTTGCTAAAAGACAAACTAAACTCATGCAAGATTGTCGAGTTATAGACCTCTTCAAGTATTTAGTACCCACTGTTTTTTTTTTTTTTTTTTTTTTTTTT
>NW_007478472.1:0-304 GCF_000475195.1 Diaphorina citri
CTGAAGAGAGATTAGCCACCGCCACTGCTAAGCTCGCCGAGGCTTCCCAGGCTGCAGATGAATCCGAACGGTAAGTTATCCAACGTAAACGATGGATTGATAATCGCTAACGATTAGTTCATAATCGCTAACTTCGAGAGCTCAGAGAATTGCAGGAGATTTCAAGTCTTTATAAGGTCAGCCACTCACCATCAGGTACACCTAACAGGTACGGCTGAAAAGCTCTGGCTGTCAGACCTACCTAATACCTGATGAGCACACTCACTATCAGGTAGACCTGGCAGGTTCACCTGTTCGAGTTCGC
>NW_007478473.1:0-304 GCF_000475195.1 Diaphorina citri
TGTCTTTTGTCTTATTGAAGACAGTCGATCTTGTAAGAACTATCGTCTTACCGATATTTCCCCCTCCGCCTCCTCCCCCTGTGGTACTGCTGGATGATGTGGTAATGTGATGATGTCTTGTCAAAGACATTCTGAAACACAGAAAATGGAGCATACATTAGAAATAATTTTTACTAAGGTACACATGCATTCCAAGCCAGATGGGCAAAATGCACTTCTCTACAGAAACAAATACAATCGATTCTGCTCCTAACTACATATTCTTTAGTTTCTCAGTTTTAATTGGATTTGTAGCTGTACAGAA
>NW_007478474.1:0-304 GCF_000475195.1 Diaphorina citri
GTGGAGACGCCAAAACTCTTGTATATTTTTAATCGAATTTCATCCACCTATGTTATTAGATCTAATGAAACGGAGGGAGCTGTCGGCTATAGCACCTTACAGCAGTTCATGATGGATCACTAAAGTTAAGCAATGTTATGTATGGTTTTTATTTGGACGGGTGACTGCCTGAGACATCAATTGTTACTAGCGTTATCAGTTTGCACTTACCTAGTCTCGTGAGGATATCTAATTCAAACTGCTTCAGAGTACGGCGAAAATCCAAGGTCAGACGTATCAATTCACCACACCCAGCTATTATTCA
>NW_007478475.1:0-304 GCF_000475195.1 Diaphorina citri
CAGTTCCCTCTGTCAAACCTCTTAAAAGAAAAAACAATGTTTGATAGGGCGAACTGTAATAACGGACGGACGTCTTGTCGTCCCGAAATCGAAGTGAGGAGAAGGCTATTATAGCAGAAAGCCGGCCGTTCTGAGAACGAACCTCCTTTGTTTAGGAACTTCGTCTGAGGCGGGAATCAAACCCGAGACCATAATCTTGTCATTAGGTCTTTCAAGTATTAGTACGAGAGGGGGGAGAGGAAGAGAGGGGGAAAGAGAGAGGGAGAGAAACCGAGGAGGAGGAGGAGAGAGAGAGAGAGAGAGA
>NW_007478476.1:0-304 GCF_000475195.1 Diaphorina citri
TTTTTTTTTTTTTTTGCAGTACTATGTTTACGATTTGATCTTAATCGTATATCTACCTACCTTCTGATCCGTAAAGCTATTGTTATCTTCTTGGCTTACAGTTTAATTAAATCCTCCTTTCTAGTATAAATTAATGTGAGGTGGAGTTACAGACTATCTGTTAACATTTTGCATAGTTTTGCATAGTCATATTTTCTTTCAATTCGTGACGAATTTTCAGGACCTAAAAGGGTGAAAAAGGGCAAAAAGGCTTTTAAAAATTATAAAATAAATAATAATCAACTAATATTTAATTATAATTTTA
>NW_007478477.1:0-304 GCF_000475195.1 Diaphorina citri
ATTTCGGGACGATAAGACCTGTGCAATTACAGTTTTCCCTCTGTCAAACCTCTAAATTAAAAAAAAAACCCGGGGCGGATGACCATCAAATTTTTGACCCGATTACATTACTTTCCTTCCTATAGGATAAGGAAAGTAAAAAAACAAATTTCGGGACGATAAGACCTGTGCAATTACAGTTTTCCCTCTGTCAAACCTCTAAATTAAAATAAAAAAAAATAAAAATAAAAAAAAATAAAAACTGACCATCAAATTTTTGACCCGATTACATTACTTTCCTTCCTATAGGATAAGGAAAGTAAAA
>NW_007478478.1:0-304 GCF_000475195.1 Diaphorina citri
TGATAATAAAAGAATAAGTAAAGTAGTTAATGCTTTTTTTTTTTTTTTTAATCAAGTTTCTATTATATTTCTACGGACATAAAAATTCATATAAATGCATAAATGGTACACCCGTCCGTAAAAGCAAAGCTTGTGATGCCACGGATTTAAACTGTCAGCTTACAACATACTTTATTCTACTCACCAACAGTAGATTACAAACTTACCAATCCCAGGTTTAATGATGAATTTTCTCATTATTTGCCGCACTTGGAAAGCGGATTGAAACTTACCTGTAAACAAAAAATTAATTTGAGAAATTAGT
>NW_007478479.1:0-304 GCF_000475195.1 Diaphorina citri
TTTAAAAAAAAAAAAAAAAAAAAAAAAAAAAAAACTGAAAACGCAGTAAAATTGTTCAGATAAAAATTTTCATTTCACGAAAAAATCTCACTCAGACTTCATACTAACAGCTAATAATACATAGTAGTATTTAGGCACTACAATCTCACATTACTGTCGCATGTTACCTCTGAACATTCTCGAAGCATTCTCAGAACCAAGATGTGTCTGTAATATGCTGAGATTGTGTGTAGACCCAGGGTTTAGTGATTTGTGTCTATGCAGGGAAACGCACCTATCAAGTGTAGTCGAGCCTTTCGTTTAC
>NW_007478480.1:0-304 GCF_000475195.1 Diaphorina citri
TTCCTGGCCGCTCAACCCGCTAAAAAACCTCCCCGCTCTTCTTTCTTGTTCCCGGAACTTTTTTGTTATTACATCGGGGCTAGAGACTTGAAATTATTTGGCATGCAGCTGTCAAATGTGACAAGGATGCGACACGGAACTTTTGGTTAAGATCGGTACAACACTTGGCGGCATTTCGGCCGCTTTTTGGCGTTTTTCGACCATTTTTTGGCGGTTTTCAGCTTTTCTGACTAAACAGTTAGAGATATTGTAAAAGTTACAATAGAAGAACACCCAAATAAGCATTTTTCAATAGGATAAGGAA
>NW_007478481.1:0-304 GCF_000475195.1 Diaphorina citri
TAAAAACAGCCCTAAAAGTTGGGTTAAGCGTATACGAATCTGGGACATCCCATCATAATAATTTAGTGAGTTCCAAGTTTCATTTCGAATAATTTATTCGATTCAAGTTTTTATTGAATTTTTCATTTTTTGGTTTTGATTAAATGTAGCAAAATGTATGTATGTATGTTGCAAATGTCGGGATCATTGACCATTAGGCCATTTTTCCTCTCGCATCCCAATATTGCCCTACAATGTCATTGCTGGCTTCCAAGGCAGGACAGAAGTTTAGGTGTGAGGAGTTCATAGGGGCATTCAAGGAACA
>NW_007478482.1:0-304 GCF_000475195.1 Diaphorina citri
AGATACCCTGTAAAAAAAAAAAAAACTTTTTTTACAACTACATTACAGTCGACCAAAGTCGATCAACATAGAATCCATTTCAAGGCGAGTTCAAAGATTTTTTCGTGAACTGAAGTTTTTATTCGATCAGCCCATATGTATAAAATACAAAAGTTTGCTGTTTTACTCACACAATACAACTCAAGGTTATTTAACTGTTGTGACAGATATTGATAGGTAGATAATGAAATTATTGAATTACTACAAAGGACCACAAATGACAACTCAGAACATTTAAATGATGGCAATTTATTAAATAAAAGAA
>NW_007478483.1:0-304 GCF_000475195.1 Diaphorina citri
TTAAAACATCTGCCTTAACTAAAAGAGGAACTCTGAGTGGAAATTTGCTTTTTTTTATGAAAAAAATCCAAGAATTAAAGAGTCTGTCTCTCAATTTAAGGCAGATGTTTTAAGAAATGGGTTTCCGTGGGTAAACACCCGGGCAAATGCTTTGGCAGCCAGGGTGTTGAAGATGAAAATTGGCGAAAGTACCTACCACAAAGAGGAATAATAAAATTAATAAATGGGTTTCCGTGGGTAAACACCCGGGCATATGCTTTGGCAGCCAGGGTGTTGAAGCTGAAAATTGGCGAAAGTACCTACC
>NW_007478484.1:0-304 GCF_000475195.1 Diaphorina citri
GAGATTCTCGTCTTCTTAGATTGGTAATTTCTTCATACTCATACATACCTCTAAGTGTCCAAGTGGTTTTACTTCCCCTAGGGATCCAAAAATATGTCACATTCAAGGAGTCCAGATACTGTTTTTGGACGTCCGAAGGTGTTAAACCCTAATCCTTCCAGTACTGTGAGACAGATATCATGCCTTTCTCATGAACACTAAAAGTACAGTCAGCCAGCCTGGTTAGCCTGGAAGGTAGACCGTTTGCCTTGCGGGTTCGATTCCCGCCCGGGGCGGATTTTATCCTAAACAAATAGGGTTCGTT
>NW_007478485.1:0-304 GCF_000475195.1 Diaphorina citri
ATCACACATTACTTACATTATGTTCATATTTTACACAGTCAAATGCTTTTTCATAATCAATTTATAGTTACAACCCAAACAACCAATTGGCGATGAATACATATGATTTTAGGTTTTAAGAATGTTGATTTCAATTTGGAATATGATCGAATTGCCTAATCTTCTCAATATACAGGGAATTCTACTTAAAATGTTGCCCGTTATCAGTCTCACAACAAAGATTTATCTAAACTCTGCCCAAAAAAATGAAAACAAAATGGGAAAAGTCGCAAAGTAAAAAGTGAAGAAAAAATCCATTTAAAAA
>NW_007478486.1:0-304 GCF_000475195.1 Diaphorina citri
ATTTGTGTATTCCATTTCATATTTTCATCAAATTGTATTCCCAAATATCTCATGCTTTTTTCATTTTTTATTTTTAAATGATTCAACAGTGAAGATACTTTTCAGTCCTAATCAGCAGAATAAAAAGTTTTTATTATTATTATTATTATTATTATTATTATTTATCAGGGCATGAGGCACACAATAGGCCTGCCTTGAAGGGACAAGGAACGCCGACCGTTTAATGAGGAAAAGGCTAGGAAGAAGAAGAAGAAGAAGAAGAAGAAGAAGAAGAAGAAGAAGAAGAAGAAGAAGAAGAAGAAGA
>NW_007478487.1:0-304 GCF_000475195.1 Diaphorina citri
ATGAAGATTCTTAATTAAATAATTATTCCTCGATAATTATTTTAGTTTTATTATCAAAACAGCTAACGTAGGTATTACAAGTAAGTATGTTATGGTCTCAGACTAGGTCACACATTAGGTTGCCTGGAGACAAAATTCTCGTTTACCTACATAACATTTTTTGTGAGTAGATAGGCGTTAGATTTTTTACTTTCCTTATCCTATGGGAAGGAAAGTAATGTAATCAGGTCAAATTTTCGATGGTCAGTTTTTAGTGTCAAAACAAGTTTTGAGGTCCCTAGAGCCTAAATCCAAAGTTTCAGCC
>NW_007478488.1:0-304 GCF_000475195.1 Diaphorina citri
TTTGTTTCGAGAAGCCCTCCCTCCTTTTCTGCAATGACGAAAAAACCTCCTTATTTTACAAAGTGAGTGTAAAATTTAGAGAACAAATACATAGAACATGTAGGTCGTAGGTAGCTATACATACCAATCTACTCGAAGTTTTGCTTTAAATTAGCAAAACTTCTACGGTAACCAAACAAACCTCCTTACTTACTGTGTAGTTACTGTATACCCACTGTGTACCTTGAGTATTGAAATATTATGTTGATGTTGGTAAACTATGGCTTTGAACTTTTGAAGTGTTTCCTCTGCCTCGATATAAAAC
>NW_007478489.1:0-304 GCF_000475195.1 Diaphorina citri
GAAGGTTGAGTGCGAAGGGCATCCCACTCGGAAAAGTTTGTTTAGCCAAAACCAGTTGGCCTCAAAGCGATCACTCTAGCTGATTGAGAAGCCGACGACAAACGCCGACGCCATCTGAACATCGGAAAAGGCGAAGAAGAAGAAGAAGAAGAAGAAGAAGAAGAAGAAGAAGAGGAGGATGAGAAGGGAGAAAGGGAAAAGGAGAAAGAAGAGGATAAGAAGGAAGGGAGATTTAAGAGAGTGAGGGAGAGACCTACTAGGTACATGTGGTATAACAGCACTTCAATATAAATGATAATATACA
>NW_007478490.1:0-304 GCF_000475195.1 Diaphorina citri
TTGGTCTCTCTTTTGCTAACATACCTACTGCCAAACTGCAATTTAAAAAAAAATCAATGATACAAGATAAAATCTATTTAAATTAATTAATTTATTTATTCATTCTCCAACTCTTCCTGTCTCCTCAGTAGAATTTTCTATTCAATCCAATCTTGATATAGTCTTCATTTCCATGTACCTAGTTCTTGAGTTTTGATATTATACAAATCCATTTCTACATAACATCTCCCATGAACTGTTTACTGGGTTTCCAATATCATTTCTCGGTATTAGAATTTTCGAATAGGGTCTTGTTCTTAATTAT
>NW_007478491.1:0-304 GCF_000475195.1 Diaphorina citri
GTATTAGTGTCTAGAGCCATACCCACTAAAAAAAAACAACCTCTTTCTCTCAACCTTTGGGGCCCGGAAGGTTAATGTTGCTTCGAGGCCCAAAGGTCTCTATATTCTTATAGGGTCCTTCCATCTCGTTTTCTTAATTTTCATTATATCTCGAACGGTTTTCTCTCTCTTATTTCCAGGTGAAATTTCGGGGCCTTTCCCAAACAGCTCCTTCTCCTCTTCTCAATCTTCGCCCAACATATCAGCCTCCTCTTCTGTCAGCTTGGCATCTTGCATCGCAACCCCTTCTGCTACAACCCCTTCT
>NW_007478492.1:0-304 GCF_000475195.1 Diaphorina citri
AGCACTAGATCCCAATTAGTTGATGACCATCAGGACCACGATTTGAGTCTAATCGTGATTTAAGTTCAAGTCTTTTTACTTTCCTTATCCCATAGGAAGGAAAGTAATGTAATCGGGTCAAATTTTCGATGGTCAGTTTTTAGTTCCAAAACACGTTTTGAGGTCCCTAGAGCCGAAATACAATCTTTCAGCCATTGGTCCGTGTGTCTGTCTGTCCTTCTGTCTATCTGTCCTTCTGTCTGTAAACAAAATATCTCGAGAACGGTAAGAGCTAGAGACTTGAAATTTGGCATGCAGCTGTCAA
>NW_007478493.1:0-304 GCF_000475195.1 Diaphorina citri
AGATCGGATCCTCAGACAGGATTCCAGTCAGAAAAAGTATCCATAAAAGTAATGACTTGTGCTGTTTTGCCAGACATACATAGATATTGTTATTTTGATTTTGACTTTTAGTTTTAAATAAAACAAACGTACAAAATAACAGTTTGGTTTAAAACACAGATACAAAAGTTTCAATTTTGTCAAACAAACAACTTCAAAGCAAATTGGGAAATCAGAGCTTAAAAGTTGCCATCCGAAATATGTTGATTTGATTAGGCTGATGTACCTGAGTAGGTTTTAAATAGGTATGTACCTACTTACCTAG
>NW_007478494.1:0-304 GCF_000475195.1 Diaphorina citri
AAGCAGAAAGGAAGCAGAAAAGAATTATGAGACAGCACTAAGCAGAAAGGAACTATCCATACTTAAACCAAATCTCCTTATGGATTATTCTTTTCTGCTCAATGCTGTCCAAATATTGAGTGCTTAAGGTTTTCTTTTCTTTTTAAGTTTATTGTCACTGTATAGTTTTTAGTGACGGAGGTGTTACCCTCCATTCGGTAACACCCATCTACTCACATGAATCTCACCCAGCCCGAGTGAGGCTGGAACAAGCCATCAGCACGCGATTGCCCAGATGATCACCCATCTGAATAGCAACTACGTA
>NW_007478495.1:0-304 GCF_000475195.1 Diaphorina citri
AGCGCGTCTGCCTTGTAAGCGCTAGGCCGCGGGTTCGATTCCCGCCCGGGGCGTATTTTATCCTAAACAGATAAGGTTCGTTCTCAGAACGGCTGGCTTTCTTCTATCCTGTTCTCCTTCTCTCTTCGCCTACTGCTGGGTTAAAGTGACTCTTTTGTCCTATTCGCGCAGTATAAATAAGCACTGAATTACTTCTGGCTAGGGGACGTTAAACAGAGAGTAGACCAGCGTCTGGCTGTGGGACTATAAACAGGGAGGAGAACAGCTAACCTTAACCAGCCTAGCAAGCTGGTAGTTCTTCAAA
>NW_007478496.1:0-304 GCF_000475195.1 Diaphorina citri
AGTGCTGCGTCCCGTGATTCTAGTGGGGGCTCTGTCCGATACAGTGACGGACAAACTCCTGCAGGATTTCCCCGATAAGTTTGTCCGGTGTGCCCCCGAGATCATGCACTGTCCACAGGCTGCTATGGAGAAGGGATTGGCAGACAATCTGTTTGTCGATTATAGAAAGAAGGGGGCCTACTTCGAGTGTACCTCGGTGGCTGCTGTCAAAGATGCCTGTGATAAGGTGAGTGGTTTTGTTTCGTTGTTTTTATTATTATTTTAATTTTTTGGCACTTTAATCAGTAAAGTTCTTCAGTTTCGT
>NW_007478497.1:0-304 GCF_000475195.1 Diaphorina citri
CAGGTCTACTTTTACAGTTTTCTTGATTTTTCACTGTCCCTCCTTGTTGACCCACTTATTGGAACCAGCAACAATCTTGTTTCTTCAAAGCCAGAAATAAAATGATTTACCATTCTATTTCTGGCCATTGGACCATTGAAGTCGAGCAATGCTACACATTGATGGTTCCCATCTGTGCAATTTTCTGTTACTGGCTTTTCTTTGTCCCCTGGCTGAGTTAGCCTTGGGAAGATTGGAGTCTTGAGAAGTGGGCCATGGTGGTGACAACTTTGAGAAGCACTGGGTTAAACCCCCTATCCCTAAA
>NW_007478498.1:0-304 GCF_000475195.1 Diaphorina citri
AATCTAGCTATAACTACAGGTAGGGATATACCTAGAGGGAGGGGGTAGGGATTATCCAATTCTGATTTAAGGGATGCTTGCCTATTTTGCCTAGAAGAGGTAGCTATGTATAAAAAAACATCGGACAATGGAATGGAATAGAAAGTTGATTGAAATGTGGGCCGCACCTAAAAGGCCAAGATTGAGATAGATGTGGACCTTAATATAAAGACCTTGCAACACCTACACAATTTGCCAGAACTTTGAAACTTTCCCGTGTGGAGAAAGAAAGAAATCTCTTCTAAAACAAATCCTAGTGGAGAAA
>NW_007478499.1:0-304 GCF_000475195.1 Diaphorina citri
ATCTTGTTCTTGCCCGCCCCACCGAGTGATAGACGAGGTGCATCCTAAAACAAGAAAACAGAAAGTAAACTCGCAACACAAGAATCAGAACAAGGTAATCTAGCTTGAAAAACACATGTTCATGTGAATGAAATGTAATGTTATACTCGTATGTATTCTGGATGTACTTATTGTTAGTCCGATCAGCTCGGCTGTTCCAAAATATGCCGAATAACTGAAGACATCACTTTCCTCAGTCTGAATTCACACCTAAACGCTCAAATGTAGACTCTAAAAGGTTTTGGGGTGACGATAAATAATAATA
>NW_007478500.1:0-304 GCF_000475195.1 Diaphorina citri
TACACTTTACAGATTGGTTTTGGTTTGTTACAATATTAAGATGCAAACTCATCACTACACTGTGGGAAGTCAGGAAGCTATTCGTTTGGTTTCTGGTGTCCTTTCGTCTTCTTCAATAACATGTTTTTGGCTCGGTTCTCTTGACATAAAGCCCTCACACTTCGTACCAACTGATTGATTTTCAAATCTCTCTCATTATGAGGTATTTCTTTGTAGTATTGCTTGTTGTATTTCTTTATTGTATTGTTCAGTCTTGGGTAGATAGTTTAGATACACAATTTCTGTATTCTGAATACCTCCAAGT
>NW_007478501.1:0-304 GCF_000475195.1 Diaphorina citri
AAAAAAAAAAAAAGTTTCAAATGGAGTTAATCGAATCGCAGGTAGGTACCTACCTACTTTTGTTTTAGTCGTATTTTTCCTCTTCTGAAGCTCCCCTCTTGCGGCGTGATTAGCGCCTGTACTGAACCATAGAAAATCCAAGATGGCGCATAAAATTCGCCAAAAATGTTGATAGAAATCATATGACGGCAAAGAAAAGAAATATTTCTGAACTACGATCATAAACACAAAGCTTCCTTTCACAACAAGCTAAGCGAGGAAACACACAATCTTCCAAGCACATCGCTTCATCGCTCTCGGAAAA
>NW_007478502.1:0-304 GCF_000475195.1 Diaphorina citri
TTCTTCGCCAGTCTCTCCTCTCTCTCCTTCTCTTTTAGGCCTTTCTCCTTATTTTCTTTCCCCGCTTTCATTCCGTCTTCCACTCCTCTCTCCTCTTTCTCCTTCCTTTCTTTCCTTCTCCTCTTTTACTTCTTCTTCTTCTAAATTTCCAATATTGTTCTCTTTCACTCCTCTTCGCCTTTCCTTTCTTTCAATCCTCTTTCCTGCTGCTCTCTCATTTCTCCCTCCTATATTATTTATCCTTCTTTCCACTTCTCCCTTCGCTCTCCCCTTTCCCTAGTCAATATTTATAAAGGTTTCCTAG
>NW_007478503.1:0-304 GCF_000475195.1 Diaphorina citri
TTCTGATTTCCCTGAAAAGGGTACCCACATAAAAGGATTCGTTTTCCATTTTTCCTCAAGACTAGGCAAATATAAAAAGAAGATGTATTTTTCTTACGGTACAAAAGTTTACTTTCATATTAAAAGTAAGCACAAACTTACACTCTTTTTTAATACCTTATTACAGACTTCAAATAAAAAGGAGAAGAAATATTTTATTTCTGTACTCATGTAGCAGGAAGGTATAGGTTCAAAGTCTGCGTAGGTACCTAACATTTATATTTGTAGCTTGTAGGGCGTGCTAGCTTGCACAACCAAAGTGTTT
>NW_007478504.1:0-304 GCF_000475195.1 Diaphorina citri
GCTCTACTAATAAGACTGAGTCAGTCTTAAAGTCTGAGACCCACTACGAGTTCAGAGGGAGAATGTCTGGTTTGAAATAATTGAGAGGAAGCTGCGGTTATTGTAGACGTAAACATTTCTGGCTTGAATCAACAATGCTGCCAACGCATCTTTCAACAACATTCTTACGTTTTTTTCATAGCTAAGACCTAATTCCTCAATAGGATTTCTTTGAAATGAACGATGAATATGAAGTAATGAAGCACTCTTAACTTCCAACTTGCACATTTTACTCATACGGTAATTATCCAATATCAAAGAATTT
>NW_007478505.1:0-304 GCF_000475195.1 Diaphorina citri
CGAAGCGCGACCCCATGCACAACCCCGCGAAGCCCCGGGAGCGCGCAGCGCGACCGTATACGCAACCCCGCGTAGCGAGCCCCCGGGGGGTGGAGGGGGGCGAAGCCACCCTCCCGAGCACGAAGTGCGAGTTTAGCTTATATTGTAGGACTCACTTATCTTGTTTTGGCCTCCAACACCGTTCAAAAGTGTGTTATTGTAAAATCAGCCTTGACATGACCTTGGCCCTTGGCAGTTAAAGGGCTCCCTCTCACATGCAAAAAGAAATCCTACTACACTACCCTACATTATCTCCATACATTCT
>NW_007478506.1:0-304 GCF_000475195.1 Diaphorina citri
CTTCCTTCTTTTTCTCCCTCTCTTGATTTCCCCTCCCTCTCCCTCCCTCCCTCCCCTCTCGGTTCATCTCCCTACCTTCCCCTCCCTCCTGCTCTCCTCCCTTTCCCTCCCTTGCTTCCCCTCCCTCTCATTCCCGTCCTCTCCGTTCATTTACCTCCTTTCTCTTCCCTTCTCCTCTCCCTTCCCCTCCCTCTCCTTTCCCTCCCCTCCCAATTTCACCTCGGAGGCAAAAATGGGAGGAAATCGTCTGCAATTGAAACCCGTGTACGTAATGTCCGCCATGTTTGTTGTGTTTGTCCGCCAT
>NW_007478507.1:0-304 GCF_000475195.1 Diaphorina citri
TGAAAATTGCAGCAGATAATTAGGGGCGATTTTAAACTACGATTAAAATGGAAAATAATAGCAATAATAATTGATACCTACCATAAACCAATAATAGGTATCTAGCTATCCAGTGATCAGATAAACCAGAATGCACTTAAAAATAATATTCTTACTGTTATTGATATTTACAATGAGATGGTAAGTAGATATTATGGGTTTTGAGAAGTCTAGAATCAGAAACTTTCTGTTACCTACGTACCTACACTACATAGGTACCAATGTACCTTTAAAGATGAAAATCACAATCTCTTGAAAAATATCT
>NW_007478508.1:0-304 GCF_000475195.1 Diaphorina citri
ATTTGGACCGATTGCAATACTTTCTCATTACCTTGTATAGGTTCCCTATACGTAAAGGTAATAGAAAGTAAAAAAATTGTGATTTTATTATTGGTCAAGGACAAACAACAACAGGGAGCTCATTAGGATCTGTTTAAAATTAAATGACTGTTCAATGTACTAATTTAAGATTGTTTTTAATGTACAATTTCATTTTGTATCTAAGTGAATTCTATGTACAATGTACATAATAATAATAATAATAATAATAATAGTGCTTATTTATACTGCTCGCATAGGACTGAAAAGTCCCTTTACTCCAGCA
>NW_007478509.1:0-304 GCF_000475195.1 Diaphorina citri
AAGTTTGGGGCCCTGGGAAGCTCAAAACTAGAGCTAACTCAAAGGAAAGTTTTGTTTTTGAACAGAATTAAATTCTACATTGTAGGGTCAACATGGATAACATTTCCTCTGTATGTACCTACCTACCTGCTTGATAAGAGATTATCTTTTTGTATGGCCTAATTAGCTGTATGTTTACGAAGGTTGGAAAATGTGAAATTTTCAAAAAATGAAGAGTATTAAAATGTCAGGTCATTTTGACGAGATTGTCATAATGTTGTATCATATTATTTAGATCTGTATATAAATTTTGGAACTTTTAGTA
>NW_007478510.1:0-304 GCF_000475195.1 Diaphorina citri
TAATAATAATAATAATAATAATAATAAATAAAAAAAAATAAATAAATAAGATTTTCGTGCACTATCAATAGTGTTCCTAGAGGATGTTGACCTGCCATACCCATTGGTAGGGTTGTTCCTTTTTTTGGGATATATTTCTAGATGTTAGACAGGGGTTTACCCTCTATTCGGCCATAAGCTATGCGCCTAACAATAAACTCACCAAGCCTGAGTAGGGTCGGGAAATTGATAAGTATGTCCAGACATACGACATCAAAAAGCCTAAATCATTGGCCCATCTTACCACTGAGAGTGAACACAGTGT
>NW_007478511.1:0-304 GCF_000475195.1 Diaphorina citri
CACCGAAGCGAATACAATAGTCCGTCCCCTATACCTTTTATTATTAGTAATAATAAAGGAAGGACGGACTAAAAAGGTGGTGGCAAAGTTTGGGTAGGAATTAGGAATGGGAAGGTGAGAGATTGAAGCGGAGGGGATTGAGGGGTAGAAAGTGGAGGGGTTCCATTGGTATGAGGGTGGAGGTGGGTATTATGAGGTTTTCAAACTTGAGAATTTTCGAAAGCCCTTTTTTTTCTTGTGGTTTTAATTAAAAAAAGAATCAAGTTTTTTTTCTCCTTCTTTACAATTTAAATTTTTATGAAGT
>NW_007478512.1:0-304 GCF_000475195.1 Diaphorina citri
TCAGAGGTTTTTGTTCATGTTCATGGAACAGCCTCAGAGACCTTTGAATCACCCACTTCTTGTTGAACAGAAAACTGATTGAAATGCCAATAATGTTTACTTTTTGGGTTTGGACTGAGAAAGCTTTTCTGAAATACCCACCTGTCTAGGTTAGATAGATAGTAATTATCTCATTAATCATTAGGTATTTGATCATATTCACATACATATTGCTATTACATCTGTGTAATTTTTCCTGTGTTCTATTTTACAGTATGTGCAAACAGACCCTCCCACAAACAAGAGTTTGGCCTCATTGGTTGTT
>NW_007478513.1:0-304 GCF_000475195.1 Diaphorina citri
TTCTGTTTCAGAAATTACAGGCATAGAGCTCGAGCAGTATAACCAAGCCAAGAAGAAGGCCTCCGTTATCAACACTAATGTGACGTCATCAGGTTCAGGGCGCTACCTAGCGGACACAGGGCACACTACAAGTTACGTAGTGACGTTAGGTTTACTAGCGTGGCTGTGGTTTAGTCGCGCGGGATTTTGAATTTTCATAAAGTCTGGGGGATTTTCCACAGGCCTCCCTCCAGCCTAGTTAGCTTAGTTGGTAGTGCGTCTGCCTTGTAAGCGCTAGGCCGCGGGTTCGATTCCCGCCCGGGGC
>NW_007478514.1:0-304 GCF_000475195.1 Diaphorina citri
TCTGTAGGATACAACCACACCTCTAGTATTTATTCAGAACTGGTCCTAGACTTTTAAAAGTCCTTGAACATGAGTCCTGAGTGTATAAGTTTAAAGTTGGGTTTCAAAAAAGCTTGCAAAACTGTCCATTGAAATGAATAATAAAAATAGTCAACCAAGTACTTATAGTGTCTGAAATATTTGATTTGAAAGTCAACATGTTTTTCCAGTTTGGATTTATTCTCTCTTTTTTCCTAGGTTGAAATCACCCTGAAAGTAATCAAAGGCCTATACCCAGGGGTGACCACCGTTCAATTGGATAATT
>NW_007478515.1:0-304 GCF_000475195.1 Diaphorina citri
CCTAGCAGGTACCTAACTAAATATATGTATACCTATTTTTAACCTCTCTTACGTTAACGAGGTAGTTAGGTACTTAAGTTAAATAAGATTATAGCTCAGAGCTACCTATGTATGTAGGTAGCTTTACCACCTTCAGATTTCAAGTTGAAAAGTTAGCAAAAACAGAATTTTAGGGAGCAAATATGAAATTCAAGTAGAGAGAAGAAAACAAGTCGTTTGTTAGAAACTCCTTCTCCTATAACGTTAGTCTTATGACAGGCCTGAAGAAAATCAATTAATTTCTCTGACGATTAAAAATTAGGGT
>NW_007478516.1:0-304 GCF_000475195.1 Diaphorina citri
AGACGAAAACATCGATGTTCGATACATCGATGTTTTTAAACTTCGATATATCGAGTATCCGATGTATCGTAATCAAAAGCATCGATGTTCGATATTATCGGGATTTCGATGTTTTTCGCAAAAATATTGTAAAATATGAAGCAGGACAAAATAATGTAAACTTGTAAACAAAAGAAAGTCCTTTCCACAGACTTTTTCTAATAACACCACAGACTTGTCTGTGGTGTGGTCCTTTCCGCGTAAATTCCGTATGGGAAATTTTAAGTTCGAGGGAATTTTTTTGGAAACTGAGAAAAAAATCCCA
>NW_007478517.1:0-304 GCF_000475195.1 Diaphorina citri
AAGTAACCTCATATGATATGTAAATTATTGCTTATACCTATTCATTAAATACTTTCTTACTTAACAACTTGGCTGATAAGTACAAGAATGAAAAAAGGAATGGTTGGTCCAGTGATAAAATGCATTTGTATGTCATGGAGAAAATCCCAGGTTCAATTCCCACAGTACTCAATATTTTTTTGCACTTTCATTCAGTGTACAGATACTTATTTCAACTGGTAGGTAAGTAAGTAAGGTACTTTCTTGTATTGACCCAGCATTGCAATAGGAAGGAAGTATTGTTCTCTTCTCATCCATATTTTGA
>NW_007478518.1:0-304 GCF_000475195.1 Diaphorina citri
TTAAAAGATTCAACTCCCAGGGCGGACTTGATTGTAATGAATTAAATCAACCTTGGGACTGGGATTTCGCATCTCTAAAGTATACCTATGGGTAAGGGGAGATAAAAAAGAATGTTCATTAGTTTCACTTGGGTATCATACCAAACAATACACAGACATTCATATCAGGGGAGTCTGTACAGAGTAACAAAGTGTATACTATTCATCACTATTGAAGAATCATCAGTCAGGGGAGTCTGTACAGAGTAACAAAGTGTATACTATTCATCACTATTGAAGAATCATCAGTAAGTAAGTTGTACTA
>NW_007478519.1:0-304 GCF_000475195.1 Diaphorina citri
GCCCAAAGTCCCGATATTGTCCCGCTTTAGCTGGTCCGAACGTAATATTATCATTGAGAGCAATGAGCTCGGGAAAAAGTCCATTTTATGATTCCAATATTGTATAATATTATGTATCAAAATATTTGAAAATAAAATGTAGGTATATTGACTGTGTAGTGCAGAGGCCTAGTTAAGTGTACCTACCTAGTTAAGTGGGTATATAAACATATTTCCCGTCCCTACTTCGTCTACAACCTCTTCAGTCCCTAGTTCTTCTACAAACTCTTCCGTCCCTACCTCTTCAGTCCCTATTCCTTCTACA
>NW_007478520.1:0-304 GCF_000475195.1 Diaphorina citri
ATTGCCATCAATGTTTAATTAATTAGTTCCTTTGATGGATTTGGGACATTTGGGGTTCTTTCCTTGAAGGATTTGGGAAATTTGGAGATCCTCCTGTGAGGTGTGAGAGCTTCGTTGTCTCATTGACTTTTATCTTTTTGTTTCAGGACATCTGACGTGAATTTCTGCTGGAAAGGTAGGGAAAGATGGCCTAGTCCAATAAGATGCTCGTAGGTACCTTCAACTTTTTGCAATTGAACACCATTTCCATACTGCTGCTCTCCAGGCTCTACCCTTCCAATACTGAAAAGTCCCTACCGTGTTC
>NW_007478521.1:0-304 GCF_000475195.1 Diaphorina citri
GGGACGCCAGGGTTCAAAAACTTTACCGGGGTGAACCTACCTCTGATATCTTTTGAAATTTTGAAACAAAAATACACATAAACCCTGCTTTGTTGTATCGTCCGGCCCCAGGGAATTTTTGCCAGGGTTGAGAATTTAGGCGTGGGGGGGAGAGGGTTAATTTTAGGGGTCGGTTGAGAATTTAGGTTTGGGGCACAGGGTTAGGTATAATTTTAGGCTTTGGTATAGAATTTAGGCGTGGAGGAGAGGGTAAGGGTTAATTTTAGGGGTCGGTTGAGTATTCAGGCCTGGGGGTGAGGGTAAG
>NW_007478522.1:0-304 GCF_000475195.1 Diaphorina citri
AACCAGCAACAAGCAATCCGCCGCAGGTCGCTGTTGCCTGTTGCTAGGTTAGGTTGCCCCAGTGTAAAGGTACCTTTAAAGCAACCTTACCCTTTCACTTGAATTCAAACCAGCTCCTCAGTCCTCAACAGGCCGAGTACACCCCGAAATCAAAACACGTTGAACGTACCAGTATCTAACTATCTACCAGTAAGCAAAGATGGATCGTATACGTTATTGGTAGTTTAAGCCGTATATGGGACGGGCGAATTCTGGGACAGCACGCTATTTTAGGGTGCACTTAGCCTCATTGAGGGCAATAGAG
>NW_007478523.1:0-304 GCF_000475195.1 Diaphorina citri
ATTCCACACGACTCAAATAACTAGATGATCCACAGTAAGATTAGTATGCTTTGTATCATTATCAGTAAAATTATCAGTCAGTTATTTGCATATTTTCAGTAAATTATACTCAGAACTCGGGAGATGGAAGTTATCTAACAATCTGGCGCATGTCATGAGCTTTTCCCATAACCATGGCCATTTTTAGCTGATTTTCCAAGTAATTAACCCAAAATCAAGACTGAACACTGAAAGTTGCATTTGTACACTTTGTGTTGACGACAACATATTCCATGTCTTACAGCTCGATGTATGCAACAAGAGA
>NW_007478524.1:0-304 GCF_000475195.1 Diaphorina citri
TTAAAGTGCCTCTTAACTGTCCTCAATACACCGCTCCATGCAATAACATACCATGATGTGTTACCTATTACACTAGAATAGACACACACACTTGAAATCTATGTCTATTACTTTGATAGAAAGGTAAGCATGCAATATTGTCCGAGACTGTGCAACTCTCTGGGTTTCTCGGTACATCGCGTTGCTAAATATTTAATTATTGAGCAACATGCAATTTACCTACTTTTGTTTCTCGCGGTTCGCCGTATGCAAATTTTGAAACACTCTATTCAAAATACGGACAGTTCGTCAGAAGTTATTTGCA
>NW_007478525.1:0-304 GCF_000475195.1 Diaphorina citri
ATGTACCTTGGACCCATACCCTTTGTACCTTGGTCGCAATGTATTTTAAATGGAAAAAATCTTCAAATTTTGAGGGCAGATTTGGGGTTGAAGGGTTGGAGATAGGACTACGCGCCTTTTAGCTTTTTTCATCTACTCATTGAGAACTAATACCTCCCAAAATTTCTACTAAATTGGCCAACATTTTTTTTTTTACACCTTTTTTATCCGTCGTACCTTGGCTCCAAGGGCGTTGTACCTTGAACCCTAAGGATGTTGTACCGTTTTGAATGAGGAAATTCTGGTACGAAAGTATACCAGGGGG
>NW_007478526.1:0-304 GCF_000475195.1 Diaphorina citri
CCTTGAGGTTGTGGTTATGTACCGGGTTGAGATAGGCAAGGTTGGTAAACTTGCCTTGTTTTTAAGTTATCACTCCCAGGCCAAACTGTAGAAACAATATCTTCTCTCACCTAGTACTGTCTCAGCTCAACCCGGCACATAACCATAACCTGAAAGCACCAGTTCCGCATGGATCACTGAAGTTGAGCACGGTTGCGCGTGGTTAGTACCCGGATGGGTGACCATGCATCTGGCCAATAGCATGCTGCTAGCTTAAAAAAAAGTTATTGGAGTCAGAGAAATCAGGGTGTTTACCAAAATGGAA
>NW_007478527.1:0-304 GCF_000475195.1 Diaphorina citri
AGTATTGGTTAGTTCCTTTAGCTTTTCCAGCATAATATATTGAGATTGTGACGACTTAGGGGGAATCTTAGGTAGGTAGGGTGTCTAGTCGTACCTTGGCCCCCATTGTACCTTGGTCCCCTGGACTTTTCTGGTAACTGGCGCCACCTATGAGGTCCGAAAAATATGTATCTGATGCGTAATTTCACAACGAGCTCATAGCAATTTGATTTGTAAACAAATCAGGTGTCGTTGAGAAGTTAATTAGGAAAGTCGTGTTTTGGTCTGTGTTTCGAACATTTTTTAAAAAATTTTGTTTTGATTG
>NW_007478528.1:0-304 GCF_000475195.1 Diaphorina citri
CTCCATGTTCGGAGTCCAACCCATAGTAAAAGAGAAAAAATCAAGCCCGAGGGGGCCCGCCCTAAAAGCTTCACGGGCCACAAAAATGGTCTGGCGGGCCGCTAGCCATTTTGTATATTTGTATTTCCATATAATATTTTGTTTATTTCATTTTTTTTTGACCTGTGTAAACAATAACCTATATTGATATACATTAAATATTTGATAGCTAGAAATGGCTGATCTAGTACTTACTCCATGGTATGGTAACATCAAGTTCTTCCTCATCGTCTAAATCATAGAAGAAGATCGACTGTTCTAACAG
>NW_007478529.1:0-304 GCF_000475195.1 Diaphorina citri
CATAGAATAGCTCTCCTAGAAGCTAATCCTGACCAGGATTAAATGATAATCCGAGTTTAAAATTCGGCCCTTAGTCTTCAATCTAAATCCAAGTTCTGCAAAATTATGTTAATTTTTCCCAACAAGAAATCTACTGACATTTACCTTGTATTGTACGTTATTCGTATTTGGATCAACTCCATGTAAGATACTATTTCCTTGCCTGTTCTCCCTTTCAAAAGTCACACAATTTTGTACAAAAGAAAATTTAGGGCCGCGGCAATTTTTCTTTTTGAAAGGGAGCAACTGGACCATAGTTTTAAAT
>NW_007478530.1:0-304 GCF_000475195.1 Diaphorina citri
ATCCTTTAGGGCTGTTTAGCCCCTACACCTAAGTCTCAGATTGGGCTTTTTGTGTATGAAAACGAGTTCTTAAATAAAGGGCCAAGAAGAACGGACTAACCTACAAAATACGATTTTTTCAGTTTTTTGAACGCAAACACAGTCTGAAACGCACTCTATCCACTAGTAGAGGAACTACAGCAATTTCAGCTATCCTTTATCAGACACTCCAAGACTTACGTACATTTGTGTGCAACTCCTAAACATTAACTCTAATTATCTCGAAACGCAATTTATGTAATTTCTTGACACTTAAAAAAAAAAA
>NW_007478531.1:0-304 GCF_000475195.1 Diaphorina citri
AAGAGACACTTCAAAAAGAGAGAAGTTACTGAGCAACACTTGAAAGATGAAAAGTAAGTGATATTATTTGGTATTTAGCTAGCACAACATGGTTCAAACAGGTTTAAAAAACTATACTGAAAAACTTATCTTGATGTGAGAAGTATGAAAAATGTCAAAAATAGTTAACATTAGACTGTAGGCCTAGAAGCCTGTTCCTGAGTTACCTACAGTTTTGTACTTAACATTTTGCAAATATTTCAAAGTGAAAATAATGTCAGCTCTCAAGTTGAACTTCTAATAGCCCAAATATACAATATGATTT
>NW_007478532.1:0-304 GCF_000475195.1 Diaphorina citri
CTCATGAAGTCATAAAGTTCAACGTAGCGGAAAATGTTTCATTGGTATGAAAATAGAAAAGGCGGTGAAACACTCGTCTCTATAACATTTTTTGCATAATCGTATATATGTGGGTACAGCTCTGCACATACACATAGGTAGGACATAATCACATGTGTACTCGTATTTCATGTAGGTGTACCTTATATTACCTGTTATGTTTTTTTCTTCCCCATAGGGCGAAAAGTTGGTAGAGTTCCGTTTTTCTATCCGAAATTTTAATTCCCTCATGGCGCAGCGTACCTACCGATAAAGTTGTGTGACA
>NW_007478533.1:0-304 GCF_000475195.1 Diaphorina citri
TTAAAAGCTTGCAAACAAAAAATATTTTCAGTAAAGCTAGGTAATTTACGGTTTTCCTCAAAAATGGAAAATGCAAAGCAAAGTACCTAGTTCACTTATTTGAACGGACATGGTAGTAGGTAGATTAGATATAGCTAAGTACCTACCTATACCTCCCTACCTACCTGTACCTAGTAGGTATCTAATCAACTGATCATAAAAAATGTAATTATGAATTGTGTGTGTATATGACAAAATCACAATGTCAGAGAATACCTTCAGAGTTGAGATAGGTAGGTGGTACCTACATAATAATCAGCAAATT
>NW_007478534.1:0-304 GCF_000475195.1 Diaphorina citri
AGTCGTAACTTTTTCGGTATCTCTAACCGTTTAGTCAGTAGAACCCAAAACCGCCAAAAATCGTCCGAAATGCCGCCAACCGCTGCACCGATCTTAACTGAAGTTTTCGTATTGCATCCTTGTCACATTTGAGGACTACATACCAAATTTCAAATCTTTAGAGTCTAGCTCTTACCATTCTCGAGATACTTTTTGTTTACAGACAGACACACGGACCAAGGGCTGAAATTTTGGATTTAGGCTCTAGGGACCTCTAAACGTGTTTTGGCACTAAAAACTGACAATTTCACCCGATTAGGTAAAT
>NW_007478535.1:0-304 GCF_000475195.1 Diaphorina citri
GTCCTATGCGAGCAGTATAAATAAGCACTATTATTTTCAACAAAAATAAGGCTCACATTGGAAGCGTAGACGTGCGACTTTTAGTAGCGCGTAAGCTCCGGCAAAACCAAACCCTCCTTTTGATCTGAAATATGTAGTCTTATTATTTAATTATTAACTTTTCTGATTGATTCATTTCTGATTTCTTTATAGGATCGCCAGTATCTTTATGAGTATGTCAGTGGCTGGAGTACCCAGTGCTGGTATCATTATGGTCATCATGCTTTGTGTGGCAGTTGGAGTTCCCACGGAGGATGTGTCACTT
>NW_007478536.1:0-304 GCF_000475195.1 Diaphorina citri
TCGAAAGACAGACAGACACACATACATACACGGACCAATGGCTGAAACTTTGGATTTAGACTCTAGGGATCTCAAAACACGTTTTGAGATCTAAAAACTAACAATCAAAAATTTGACTCGATTACATTTTACTTTCCTTCCTATGAATAAGGAAATTAAAAAAGATCGAAATTAGTGGAGATGCCATTTTCACCAATTTATCATAGACCACATTATGTTCTCGGGATATGTAAAAATGTAAAATGTAAATGCAGTTTCTTTGTGTTATTATGTCACAACTTTGGTGCTCACTGCAGTATTGTAG
>NW_007478537.1:0-304 GCF_000475195.1 Diaphorina citri
ACAGATTACATTATACGAGTCTTTGACATTAAGCATACTGCAATAGTGCCATTCGTCTGCGGGACTAGGCAATAGGCAGTACGAGTGGCATGCTCCACCGTACTGTGGAAGTGTTCTTAATCTACAACTCAGATCTAGTAATCTGAGTCACCTAACATCCCACATTGCCTACAAAGTCGTTCCGCTAACTGCCTGGTCGTAGAGAGTTCGGCTACTGATTGCCTGTATAGAGTTTGCACTCATAAATTCTATCCATACACTCGCAGTGGTAGTCGATCATGTGGAACTGCACAATACGGTGCTC
>NW_007478538.1:0-304 GCF_000475195.1 Diaphorina citri
ATTAGCGATCGTAACGTACAGATTAAATTGAGCTAATGGGGCAGTTACATGAAAGTGACCTCGTGGTATTATATCTGTTTTTATTACCTCGCAAATTTCTCAAAAAAAGAAGACTGAGGGGGGAAATTGTAGACCCTTTTCTGCATTTAATACAGATTTAATACAGAGGCACTGGCGAAAATTCGAGATAAAATTTGAATTATCCATCACATCTGTCCTCAACTCCTCTTGTTTGTCCCTTTACAATCTGTGTTATCGTTATTGGAAATGTTGAAATTGGCAATATGCATGTTTCACTTTTATG
>NW_007478539.1:0-304 GCF_000475195.1 Diaphorina citri
TTCAATCTCCATACACATCTTTGCGTATATCCGGTGGTTTTGAGTTCTTTACTCCATACTCCATGCTCATATACATATGTATTTATCTAAGTATGATATGTACATTGTATATACTCTAGGCTCTAGGCTATGGCAATGAGTATGAGCGAAATGAGCAGGTATTTTTAAGTATCTACTAAATAGAATCAACCTGTCTCTTGTATGACACTTCGATCAGGAGAAATTAGTCTCGGCTCATTGAAGTATATAAATACCTACTCCTGAAAGTTGGGTCACAGACGAAATTTCAAACATTTATTATGTA
>NW_007478540.1:0-304 GCF_000475195.1 Diaphorina citri
AAATTCCCAGCAAAAGTTTCAGTGATAGCGTGAAGTTAGCACCACAAAACTAAAACTCGAATTGTGAGATAACGGTGCGGGTACAAATTATGGGACAAAGTGGGTTTGATGGAACAAAATGGGTACTAAATGATGGGCTTTGGTACAAATTCGCAGCAAAAGTTGTGGTGCTAACTTCACGCACCTGACAGACACACACACACGGACCAATATTAATGGCTGAAATTTTGGATTCAGGCTCTAGGGACCTCAAAACGTGTTTTGGCACTAAAAACTGACCATCGAAAATTTGACCCGATTACAT
>NW_007478541.1:0-304 GCF_000475195.1 Diaphorina citri
CGCATAGGACTGAAAAGTCCCTTTACTCCAGCAGTAGGCTACTACTATTATTGTGGTCAAATTCTCAAATTATATTGCATTTACGGATGTTACAAAAGATAACATGGTAGGTAGGGAGGTACTTATCATCAAAAGAAAAGATAATCGCATTATTTTTAAAAATTACTTTTTTTTGCATGTTTTCTTTTAATCTTCTTTTTTCCAGTCCCCCTTCTTTCTCTCTCCTTCTTTTCCTGTCTCTTAAATCTTCCTATTTCACTCTAGGCCTTATAATTTCTCTCTCTCTCTCTCTCTCTCTCTCTCT
>NW_007478542.1:0-304 GCF_000475195.1 Diaphorina citri
ACTCACCTGAGTCAGCGCAACTGCTCTATTGTACTGAATTTAAAATTAATTTCTTTACCTATCAACTTGTCATACCTGGTACACAATTACGAGTAAGTACTGGAAAATATTGATGTGATACATCGACAAATTCATCAAAGTAGAACATATAGGTATACAGTTTGGTTTGACTTTAACATCTTGATCAATATTTCAAATTGTAACCTGAAACCTGCATCCTGACGTGGATCACCAAACGGAAAAAATAATCGATGTTTGTACATTATAAAATGCCTGGGCACCCAAATTTGGTGTAACCTAATCG
>NW_007478543.1:0-304 GCF_000475195.1 Diaphorina citri
TACAGACGGGGTCGGCATTTTTCGCCATTCTCTCAATCAGTCCTAACTGGGGTTGCTTTGAGCTGACTTTTGGTTTTGGCTACAAATTTTACGAGCAGATGCCCTTCATACTCAACCTTTGCATTTGGGCAACCTTGTTGGAGGATAAATCGTACATGTGTACTGAGTATGAGTACAGCAATATATGCTCTGTAACCAACACAAACTTCAAAATGAATTTGGTTTCAACTTGGTCCTCCAAACTGTTGCCTAACTAAGTTGAAGTAGAAATTGACCAGCAAATCGTAGTTTTTCTACCGGACTT
>NW_007478544.1:0-304 GCF_000475195.1 Diaphorina citri
ACAGGAACATTCGCCTGTCGTCTTGTGGCAGTCTGAGTTGTAGCCTCGGTCCACAGGACAATTGCACGGACCACATGTAGGATGTCCCCACCAGCTCACTGGACAAGTCTGGTCGATTTTCTGGAATAACAAAGACAGGATTGTGTCAAAGTCGTGATTAGGTTGTGGTTATGTCATATGTACTGGGTTAGGCTAAGCTTTTTTACAGTCCTAGCAAGCCTAGCCTGGTACATAACCACAATCTTAACTCGCAGATTTCGGAATATCAAACCCGGGATTGGATATTAATATATGTAGATGGAGT
>NW_007478545.1:0-304 GCF_000475195.1 Diaphorina citri
CTACTCACACCAAAACTATGAACTTTAGGTAGGTACAATAAACAATGTCACACAGATAAGTAGGTAGGTACTTACCTATATGTAAGTACAAGTACCTTCATATTATATAGGTGTATCATATCACATGAACATGAAAACAGCACTCACTGCCCATACCCATATATCCCATAGCACATGTTTCCTTCGCATTACCATATTATGCAATCGTAAAATTACTACAATGGCTATTGCCACATTAGTACTATAGCCAATGCCTTACATTAAAACGCCCGACAACAAAGGTTTATGAATTTCATTAATCAAA
>NW_007478546.1:0-304 GCF_000475195.1 Diaphorina citri
TAATTTGAGTAGGTACCTAAATTAATTTCACATAATCATTACTGAATATGTCGGTAATAAATATTTGTATGTTCAGATGGCTGCAGCCAAAATTTGAGATTGAACTTGGATTAATATTGAATTTATCAAAGTGATTGGTGGATTATAAATTTTGGATTAAAATCAACAAATCTTTTTATATACCTATTTTAGGTATTCATGTTAATCTAAGACTAGATAGAGAATATGTATAAGTACCTACATTGTACAAGTGAAAAAATAGAGGGGATATTGAATTTTGTGCTTTAGAAAAAACTAAAAAAAA
>NW_007478547.1:0-304 GCF_000475195.1 Diaphorina citri
TGTTTTAATTTTTTTTTTTTTTTTTTTTTTTTTGTGGAAAAAAGTAGGGTTAGGGTATCTTTATCTGCCTGTCTAGTACAAAACCAAGTTCATCAAATCAGTAGCTATAAAGTAGAAGAGTGTGATCGAGTGTTCAAGAAAGTAAATGATTGCCTCAGGCAATATTCCAAATTTAACATTTGAAAGGTATCTTTAGATCAGCACAAATACCTTCGTCATTAAAAATCTTAGCCAGCCTAGTTAGCTTAGTTGGTAGTGCGTCTGCCTTGTAAGCGCTAGGCCGCGGGTTCGATTCCTGCCCGGG
>NW_007478548.1:0-304 GCF_000475195.1 Diaphorina citri
TTTTTTCAAGTCCAGTTACTTTCATAACCAATGATATCTTACGTTGTGTTTTCCTGTTTACACGGAGTTTTATCTGGAGGGTGTGACCACGATTACTGTTTAAAGGTTCTACTCGTACCAAAGTAAGTACATATGTAACTGAATAGTTTACTACGTAACTTGTGTTCACTTGGTCTTGATATCATTGAAGTTCAATATTTCATCATGTTTGTTCTTGATACTTGTCTGTCCAATTGATGATTCTCATGAAAAATATAACTGTCCAAATGTATTTTTTTCGTAAAGATCGTCAAAAATAATAAAT
>NW_007478549.1:0-304 GCF_000475195.1 Diaphorina citri
GAAACTGTAGGATAGGATAGGTATTCTAAAGCGGCTTTCTAATAGTTACTAGGTACGGAACAATGTCAAAAATCAGTCCCTAAACTTTCAGTTTTAGGTAGGTACATATAAAGTTTTCAACAACTTTGTTTGTTTTTTGTACAGCTCATCTTTTGATGTGTGTTGATTGATGTCCGGTTGATCGTCAACATGGTCCACTTACCCAAAAATGAGTTATCCCCACCTTTGAATAGTATAGGTAAGTTTCTATTCGCCCATTTCCCCATCATTAGATGTATTCATTTTTAGTGCAGGGGGGGAAGAA
>NW_007478550.1:0-304 GCF_000475195.1 Diaphorina citri
GCCGCTACCCGCTACCTCCCGTATTTCTCTACAACAGGATTTTCCTCTACTGCAGACCCATATCTTCTCCAGCTATAAATCCGTATTCCTCTACAGTTGCTCTAGGTACTGCAAATCCTATTTCTCCTCTACAATCCACAGTTGCTCTACTGCCTTCTCCAAGTGTATTGTCATTTTCCTCTACTGCAGACCCATATCTTCGCATTGCACACAGCTCTTTTGTCGTTACCTCCTGTATATTGTCTACAGTCCGCATTTTCCTCTTCTACTATTCCCGGTATATTCTCTACAGTCCGTATTTTCT
>NW_007478551.1:0-304 GCF_000475195.1 Diaphorina citri
AACTTTATTAGGCGACTTAACAATTGCCAGATCCAGTAAACTCTGATAGTTGTCCAAGTAAAATGTAGGTTTAGAAGGTAGAATAGACAAACCAACAGATTTTACTAAATCCTTAAATCTTTTAGATTGGACATTATCCGCATCCAGATTGCAATTGAAGTCACCCATAACAATAACATCATCATAATGAGGCAGATAGGTACTAAGGAGAGTATGAAGATCGTCAGAGTAAGCTACCTTGGGCGGCCTGTAAACAACAACTAACATGAGCTTCTTATGACAATAAAGAACCTCCAATAGAATA
>NW_007478552.1:0-304 GCF_000475195.1 Diaphorina citri
TCTTATCGTCCCGAAATCGAAGAGAGAAGGAAGACAGGATAGGAGGAAAGCCAGCCGTTCCGAGAACGAACACTATCAACTCTCTCTCTCTCTCTCTCCTCTTCCCATCTCTCCAAATATCTCCCTCCCTCTCTCTCATTCCATCTCTTGTCTCTAGTCTCTCTCTCCTCTTCCCATCTCTCCAAATATCTCCCTCCCTCTCTCTCATTCCATCTCTTGTCTCTAGTCTCTCTCTCATGTCACTTCATGCAGAAACTATTACCGGGGGTTTCATCACAAGTAGTGTCGCTGTTTCACTCGAATT
>NW_007478553.1:0-304 GCF_000475195.1 Diaphorina citri
ACTACCTCGCTGAACTAATTGTCAGATGTGATGCAAGATCGCCTCTGTGGTAAAATAAAGGACAAGGAAATCAGGCTCTGAAAATAAACTTCCCAACGCAACAGCAACAATACATTTATAGACAAACTACCTTCTTGAAATATTATAAATCCCTCATCCCAGCATGACTTGAATTTTCAATGCATAAAATGACAACGCTGGAGAAGGAAACGTGACAACGTCGCTTTCTCTGGTGACGTAACTTCCATAAGCTCTCAGGGCGAATATAATCTTCATCTTGGAAACTTGCTAACCCCTAGGAGAG
>NW_007478554.1:0-304 GCF_000475195.1 Diaphorina citri
TTTCGTTCGCTAATCTTACACCTTACACCCAAATAACCCAACATGTATACTTACCTTCTGTCTACTTACATTGTTCGGCTATCCGATGTTACGTTTCAGTGTTATAACCGGATCTTGGAGTTAGAACCAGACAATATTCAAGCCATGCACAACCTATGTGTCGTCCTTGTAGAGAGAGATCAACTAATCAAAGCTGAATCCTGTCTCAAACGAGTACATTTACTAGCCCCGGATGAGGATTATATACTCCGACACCTGAATATCGTGCAGGCTAGACTGGCCAGATTAAAACAACAGGTAGGTA
>NW_007478555.1:0-304 GCF_000475195.1 Diaphorina citri
AAGTGGGGAATGACATTTGTGACAAGCATTTAACGCAATGAAAATTCCCTTAGTAGTTATAGAGTGACATTAAACCCTTATCAAGCTGTAATTCATTAGGATAGACAGGAACACCTCCCCAGCCCCAGCGTTAAGTAGATAATTGAACAATGGAATAACACGCGATTATCAAGAGAATAAACATCAAGTGGTTTTCTATACTTGAACTCTAATCAGTTGTCCTTGTACGAGTGTACTGTCATTGATTTGCTAAACGACCACCTAAACAACCAATATTAGGATATTAATCTGTTTGAAATAAATC
>NW_007478556.1:0-304 GCF_000475195.1 Diaphorina citri
CGGGGTTGTATGTGATGTTTGTGTATCCTATGATGAATGGGAAGAGGATGAAGAGGATTCCGATCCTGAAACAAACGGGCGCGAAGGGAAATTCTTTGGAACGGTAGGTCTACGAATATTAGACAAGTGAATACCCTCGCTAGTGTTAGCATGTTGTTTCACGATTTCTGCGGTTTTCCTATCAGTGTGAACGATCGCTACTGTTTCCTTCTTATACTTATTGCCAGTTTTGTTTTGTTTTTGTTTGTTCTTAACGAACACTTCAGAAGGTATGTCAGGAGGAAGCTTTTCTCTGTTTTCGTTC
>NW_007478557.1:0-304 GCF_000475195.1 Diaphorina citri
ACCCTGTATATGATTAGTCATCGGATCTGGGCAGTTCAGAGTACACGGAACCTCATCTAATTAGAAGAAAGATATTTAGACTGTAATGATCTTGGTCATCTCTTCATCTGCAGGGTGGTGTAGCGAGAACTGTCCGAATAAGAAATTTAATCCAGATCATAGTAAATACAGCCCCTTGTGAAAATGACTGTTTCACCCACTCATACTAATTCTAACCCACTTCTAATAGATGGGCTAGTTCAATCTAATTATGTATTTCTGGTGTAATTTAACAATTTATTGGAATCTGCACTGTAGGTCATAA
>NW_007478558.1:0-304 GCF_000475195.1 Diaphorina citri
TTGGAATCGCGTCTGTTAGATCCTAAGTTACTGGAATTGCGTCTGTTGTGTCCAAGGTCATTAGAATCATATCTCTTATATCCCAAGTTACTTGAACTACGTCTATGAATTCCAAGGTCATTAGAATCACGTCTCTTATGCCTAAGGTCATTAGAATCGCGTCTATTAGATCCCAAATCACTAGAATCGCGTCTGTTCAGTTCAAAGTCATTAGAATCGCGTCTATTAGATTCAAAGTCACTAGAATCACTTCTGTCTAGATCACTGAGGATAATAGTGTCGCTGGAGGATTCCATGAGATCGC
>NW_007478559.1:0-304 GCF_000475195.1 Diaphorina citri
CAAGGGACCGGACAGTTGCTTCGATTTATCGAGAGTTTCGAATTATCGAAGGTTTGAATTATCGAGAGTCGACTGTATATGATTTAATTGTAGTTGATGTTTTATTGACAGAGTTAAGCAAATGTTTCTTCAATTGAATGATGCTCTAGCACTTATTTTGGACATACGATGCTTAGCTTCATACCTCATGGACCACATTTTTGAAGGGGCTCCAAGTTTTCTGAAGTCAACAATAATGCTTTACCTTCATTGCTACTTTCCAATGTTGTTATAAGAGGCTGTAAACAAAAAACAAGAACAGACA
>NW_007478560.1:0-304 GCF_000475195.1 Diaphorina citri
TTTTTTTGTTAAAAAGCTCAAAGTTTAGATCTAATTTGAGGGGCTATATTTTTTACCGCATTTTTATTATGTTCTTTTCGGCCAAATAAATTCGTCCCAATCTTAGACCCGATCCAAATTAGTCTTGACTCACATTTCTTTCCAATGAATTGTACACATAATGATTTTCCGATTTTTCGTATTCCATGCATGTAGATTAAGAACTACGTATGAGTATAACTAGACTTAACTAGACGATTATTTTCTCATACGGGATCTCTAGTTCAGTTTACAGACGTCCCTGAATCCCTGAAAACAATAATCC
>NW_007478561.1:0-304 GCF_000475195.1 Diaphorina citri
CCTCAGCTGGGATTGAACCCACGCCCTCCTGTTTACCAGGCGAGCCTCTTGACCACCACACCACCGAGGCAGACAATATTACACAAATTCCCTTAGTTCATCAACTTCTTCATAACTCATAAGGTTGTTGTTGGTGGTATTATTGTTGTTGTTGTTGTTGTTGTTGTTGTTGTTGTTGTTGTTGTTGTTGGTGGTATTGTTGTTGTTGTTTATGTCACACTGTCACTTTAGTCACATAACAGTTTCATATCCGTTCGTGTTTTTCATCCTGTGGTTACTTCTGTCTGTGGTTACCTGCTTCATG
>NW_007478562.1:0-304 GCF_000475195.1 Diaphorina citri
TCACAAAAGATCTAACCAGGTCGCAGTGACCAAGGGCGTTTATTAAAGCCGATGGCCCTACCTTTACCAATACCAAAATTGGTGGATGTGGCAAAGTCCTTTTAAAATAACTACTTCAAGAAATACAAAACAAAAATAGGAAGAATTATAATAGGAAGGTAATTCGGAACGGAATCCATGACAGCTCATTACAACTTAAACGCGTTACCATACACAAATTAAGAGTTAAGGGATGGAAACTAAGTAGGAGATGTGTTTTCCTCTCTCTCTCTCTCTCTCTCTCTCTCTCTCTCTCTCTCTCTCT
>NW_007478563.1:0-304 GCF_000475195.1 Diaphorina citri
ATCATCCCCTCCCAATCTACTCATATGAACTTTATCCACATTTACCTATATCTTCCCCTCTTCACCAATCACCTCTTCCCCTCTCTCCTTTCCACAAATCAGTTGTTCCCCTCTCACCAATCCACGTATTTCCCTCCCCTCCCAACCTATAAAATGCATTCCTACTGGTGTCCACCCTCCCCTCCTTCCCTTCCCTCCCCTCTTTATCCCCATTTACATTTACCTCTATCTTCCCCTCTCTTCTCTCAATCACGTTCTCCCCTCTCACCAATCACGTTCTGCCTCTCCTCCCAACCTATAAAAT
>NW_007478564.1:0-304 GCF_000475195.1 Diaphorina citri
AGGACTAGACTAGGGTCGATGGTCCAAGGTCTAGACTAGGGTCGATGGTCCAAGGTCTAAACTAGGGTCGATGGTCCAAGGTCTAGACTAGGGTCGATGGTCCAAGGTCTAGACTAGGGTCGATGGTCCAGACTAGGGTCAATGGTCGATGGTCCAAGGTCTAGACTAGGGTCGATGGTCCAAGGTCTAGACTAGGGTCGATGGTCTAAGGTCTAGACTAGGGTCAATGGTCCATGGTGTATGGTCGCCTTTGCGGACGAGCACTTGAGCCTCTTAAGCTTGTTCTTTTGAAGGCATGTAAACC
>NW_007478565.1:0-304 GCF_000475195.1 Diaphorina citri
CAAGTCATCGGAGCCAAATGGCAAAAGCCGTCCGGTAGAAAGGATCGGAAATTTCGACCAACAAACAATTCGGAAGACGCAGGAAAGTTCAAAGTTATACTAATCAATTCTACGGACAATCGGATAAGGTAAGACCGTAAAAAATATTAAATTCGTATTTGATACGAATGGTAGGAACTAGAAATTCGAAAGGTAGAAACTAGAAATAGTCTGCCAAAGCCGAATAACCTCCAAAGTAGAGAACCTTTAGGGCTTTCTCTAAAATTTCATATCTGGGATTCCGAGATCTATTCATAAATTTTGA
>NW_007478566.1:0-304 GCF_000475195.1 Diaphorina citri
ACGGAAATTCGCAATTCCGACCTTCTGCAATACATCATACGAATATTCACCTATTTTACCTATGACAGTAAAATTATGACACAGGTTAGATTTTGGGACAGGATGTTATGTCCGTCACTCTGACAGACCGTGGTCTGTCAAACGATCTGATCGTGAGTGGAGGGCATTGCATTTTTAGCCCGTCCTTCCTTTATTATTACAATTTACAATAGTAATAAAAAGGTACAAGGGACGGACTATTGTATTCGCTTCGGTGTCGTCTGTCGGTCTGTGCCCATAGAAGGACTTATCCAAACCTGGTCGA
>NW_007478567.1:0-304 GCF_000475195.1 Diaphorina citri
AAAGAAGGGAAGGGAGGGGGAGAGGGAGAGGGAGGAAGAGAGGGGAGGTGTTGGAAAGGCTCTAATAAAGAAGAGGTTGAGAAAGGAGAGATGTGAAGGATTGGAGAGGGGGAAAGGATGAAGGAAAGAAGAAGCAGAACTGGAGGAAAAGAAGAAAAGAATTAGAAGGAGGGGAAATGGAGAGAGAGAAGAGGAGTAGGTGGAGGAGGATAAAGTACAGGAGGATAAAAGGAAGCGAGAGAAAAGTGGAGAAAGAGGAGGAAAAAGGACGCAGCATTTCTAATTTACAAGGCTGAAGAGGATA
>NW_007478568.1:0-304 GCF_000475195.1 Diaphorina citri
GATTTGTAAATGCTGAATGATGCTCATTGGTAATTTTCAAATGGTGCCTGCCGATCGGCAGTTGCGGGATTTCGCTAATTGGTAAATGTCAAATGCCACCAATCGGCATTTGCCGAATTTCATCAATGGGCGCAAATCTCGATCTGGTGGAGACGTACCTCAGGGTCTGTCCCCTGCACAAGAGCAGTGGAGACGTACCCCAGGGTCTGTTCCCTGCACAAGAGCAGTCTTATTTACCCAAAGTTTTGACCTATGACGAAGCGGAAGACGAGGATAATTCCCTCATCAACATCGATGGGTTTAC
>NW_007478569.1:0-304 GCF_000475195.1 Diaphorina citri
TAGCGCTAGGTCGCGGGTTCGATTCCCGCTCTGTTCGAAGCAGTTCGTTCTCCGAGCAAGTGGCTTTCTCCTATCCTGTCCTCCCCCTCCTCCTCTCTTCGATTTCGGGGCGATAAGACCTCTGTAGTTACAGTTCCCTCTGTCAAACCTCTTCAAAATAAAGAAATGAAAAATACTGTAATCAACAGGCCCCCAATCATGATGATTGCCCAATGTGTTCGATTGAAATAGTCTTGTAATTATCGTGATGTGTTATTTTATATGCTTATTAGAATTATCATCTAATTATTCAAAGCGTTGTTTG
>NW_007478570.1:0-304 GCF_000475195.1 Diaphorina citri
GCGCCGCGGGGGAGAATCTATGCCCGGTTCACCCATCTGCAACATGCCCCGTTCACTATTAAAATAAACGTAAGATAAACAATCCTTAGGGAATTCTTTTGTGAAGGTCTTTTTCCTCCCTTTTCCTGAGCTACAAAGTCTTTAGCTTTTTAGTGACGAGAATAAATTGAAATTAGCCAGCCTAGTCATGGTTTTGATTTCTCCTATCCTGTCTTTCTTCTCTCTTCAATTTCGGGACGATAAGAATCTAGCAGTTATAGTCCCCCCTAACGAACCTATTTCTTTTTTTTTTTTTTTTTTTAAA
>NW_007478571.1:0-304 GCF_000475195.1 Diaphorina citri
CGGATATCAATTTCAGAAGACATCAAATTGGCTCTCCTCTGAAAACGAATCAGGGGTGAGTGATGTGGGGGAAGATCAGAGGATCCTCCAAATTTTCGGAGTGGCCTACTGCAAAACAGAAAAATGAAGCTCAAGGGACCCCCTAAATACTGCCCTGAGTCAGAGCACGAACCATATCTGTTGAAGAAAAATTCGCCCCGGGCGAGGATCGAACCCGCGACCCAGGGCTTACAAGACAGACGCGCTACCCTCCAAGCTAACTGGACTGGCGCCTTCTTATTTATGTTGCCTTCTTATTTGACGT
>NW_007478572.1:0-304 GCF_000475195.1 Diaphorina citri
TTTTCGTTTCTATCTTCGCTTGGATCTGCCTTGTTTTATCACCTTTTCAGCCGCTCCACATTAGAAAAGGTCTTAATAATAGCGTAAAGGAATCCAAGCATCCTGTGAGAAGATTGCTATCATTATGACGCATATCAGGTCCAGGGAAATGATTGTTATGTTCAAGCAGATAGGCGAGTTTATGCTACGGAGATAAACCGGCCGATATACCTAAGACTCTTAGTAATAAATAGACGAGGTTAATAGGTATGAAGTACCTATCTGAAAGTTGTTAATTTTGAAAAAGTTGCGAGTAATTGTAAAA
>NW_007478573.1:0-304 GCF_000475195.1 Diaphorina citri
GCAGAGCAATTAAAAGCGTCTAATTCTAATTTAATTCTAATTTTAAGTTCAACTTTTAAAAAAAAAAAAAAAAAAAAAATTGACATTAGACTTACCTGTGTGACATGGAGTCTTTTGAGTTTAATCCCAGGATTTCCGATCTGATTGTTGTTGTTGTTGTTGTTGGTAGGGAAGGCGAATGAATTTCAAGCTTCTGCTGACTTCAATTGGTTTCTGTCGCCTTTTTAATGACAAAGAATTGTGGCAAGGGATATACATAGGACACGCAATGAAATTTCCCACCGAAGCATGCAAGATATTATCT
>NW_007478574.1:0-304 GCF_000475195.1 Diaphorina citri
TTATTAAGTTCTATATCACCTTCCATGATGAATCTGAAAATAAATAATCAACAAACTTATTGGCATGGTTGAACTGTGAGAGCTCTTGCTAAATACATATATTACAAAGTAATGATTTTTTTTCTTTTATCAGACCAGATCCTGTTTTGAAAGCAATTTCTCTTTGCGTTTCAAATTCATAACTTCTGATGTCTTGTTACCTGGATTTTTTTTAGCTTTAGTAAGATAGTAAGTACTTACCAACCAACTGAAACTGCAGAAAACAGGTACCTATTAATTTGAAGACTGCATCATCCTTTAGTAA
>NW_007478575.1:0-304 GCF_000475195.1 Diaphorina citri
GTACATCCACTTGGTCTTATTGGTAGCATCCGTCTTCTTGACGAGCTTTCTCTTCATTGATAATTTCGGTGGTAGGAGGGACGACAAGGGAAGGTCCTCATCATACTCAAAATCTTCGTCTAGAATTACTTTCTTCTTTCGCACCCGTTTTGGAGGTTTTTTCACAGGCGGCGCAGTGCCGGTGTGTATGGAAATCTCCGGCTCGTGAATAGACTCAAAGATTGTTGGCACAGCCTGTGTAGTGAGAACCTTGTTTTTGGTTTTGGGTACGAACATGTGCGGCTCAAAGTGGTCCGAGCACACC
>NW_007478576.1:0-304 GCF_000475195.1 Diaphorina citri
TGAAGGAAATTGTAGACATCATTGTAAAAATCCTTATCGAGTAAGTAGACTTCAAGATTTCTAAATACGAAGATATTTCTAAAAATAATCAGCACAACATTGACATATTCGGGGATTTATTATTTTGACAACACTGATGATTTCAGAGTTTTCTAAATATTTTCACTGCCTTTATCCTTATCTTTAATAGTAAATGCTTCTAATTCAGGGAAAAGCAAAAGGTACTTATTACCCTACTTATGAGGACTAAATTTAGAGATAACTGACCTCAATTTTCACCTAGACTTGACCTATTTGAAATAAA
>NW_007478577.1:0-304 GCF_000475195.1 Diaphorina citri
ATTTTGTGAGAGTAAAATTATTAGTGGTGGAGATGCCAAAACACAAATCTACGAGTTCACAAATCCTAAAAAGATAAGGTTCGTTCTAGGAACGGCTGACTTTCTAGTTCTTTTTCTCTCTTCGGTTTCGATACATGCAGCAGGCACCTAGGTAGGCAGATAACGGTTATTTTTCAGCACTACCTATAAGCAATTGTTTCAATAAGCAAAATATGGGCCTTCAGCAAATTAACGATTTTTATTCTGAGTTGTGTTCTTCTTCTCCTTCTCGTTCTTAACCCCTCCCTCCTCCTTCTCATGCTTT
>NW_007478578.1:0-304 GCF_000475195.1 Diaphorina citri
AAAAATAAATGGAAAGTGAAAATTTGACAGAAGCATATAAGGCACATACGTATAGTCAAAGCTGCTTTGGGGGAAAAATCGAGTGATCCAGGAAAGTGTACAGAAAATTCAACAGCAGACCTTTTTTTTTTTAGGGGGTGGGGTTGTTAAACAGCAACCATGATATATTCGAACAGCAACCATGATATTATATTCGAACAAGGTCAAGCTTTCCTTGAATCAAGTGAAATGCTGAAAGTTGTACGCAATTTAAATAATTTAAATTTTAGAAGTTGGGATTTTTTTTCAAGTAACTTTTCGGGTT
>NW_007478579.1:0-304 GCF_000475195.1 Diaphorina citri
TAAGTACTTACAAATGGATAAAAACATTCTGATAGGAACAAAGATTAGTTATTCAGTCATCTAAAAACACACCGCCCTTAACGGTGTTCAATTTCAGTGTATCTAGACCGCAAGGCGTGTAGACTCGAAGAAGTTTAACTGGGGCTATTTGCCTCAAACACTTAAGCCTCTGAGTGGGCTTTTCGTATATGCCTTAAGGCGTGTGGTGTATGGTGTAATCCTTGGAATAAAGCCACTGGTTAATCCTAACTACTATTCTACACCATTACTGGAACGTGTCCTAAACATCATCAGAGGTCATGAC
>NW_007478580.1:0-304 GCF_000475195.1 Diaphorina citri
ATGGATTATTACGTGTAGATAAGCATTTAGGTACTGTGAGAGGTAGGCAAGATAAAATTGATGGGAATGAAAAATGGTGCCCATTTAAATGGGCCATAAATGGCCTTAATAGGGAAGGTTTCCTTTTATTTTATTAAGGTACAGGCTTCCTTTTATTTCTCTTTATATTTGTACTAAAAAGAAGGAAATAAATGACGAGCTTCCTATTTGTGTTTTTTCCTTCGTTCTTTCTTTCGTATCCTCTTCTATTCTTTGGTTCTTCTCACCTACTCGTTCACTTCAGTTGTTACCTCCTATCTTGGTT
>NW_007478581.1:0-304 GCF_000475195.1 Diaphorina citri
CCCTGAAAATCCCTTCTCCAGGTGTTTCAAAAACGAACGCGTCTTCCATTAAGATTTGGCAAACCAGCCTGACTTTTCTGCATTTTTCTTCTTTTTTGCTTCACCAAAAATCTTTTACCCTCCCTTCGTATTCCCTCAAAGCTATTTCTCTTTCAGAGATTTTCTTCCTCAGGTCGGAGGCCTCATCCAAGAAAAAACCCCGTTTGGGAAATGAACTCGCAACCCCCGATCTCTGAGTCTAATGTTTACCCACTCGACCATAGTGTCTATCTTCATGTGTAGAGCACCGACCATGACCAAGACT
>NW_007478582.1:0-304 GCF_000475195.1 Diaphorina citri
AAAAAGTCCAACAGATCGCAGCAGTGGTACCGAGAAGTTCATGTATCATATGTGATACGGTATGAACTTAAGGGTTAAACTTTTATGTACGAATAATCTTCTTGTTTGTGTAAATATAAGTACAAATAAAAAGTTGTTTCTCTCTGCTTCTGCCTTCGTTTTTAATTTTCCCTTACAAATGGCATGCTCGTCACATATGTTACACATGCCTTGTTACGTTTTGTGTAACACATCAACTAACGAATGGAATAGTAGAACATAATTCCTTGTTTTGAGGATTAGGTTTTTCTTTTTAATTAGGGAG
>NW_007478583.1:0-304 GCF_000475195.1 Diaphorina citri
GTGCAATATTGGATGACTGGTTGGACTTGTGAGAGGTAGGCAAAATTAGACTGCGCTTGGTCTCATGGGAAACGATGGGTATGGATTGAAACTAAGTCCGAGGACGAAAAAAGATGGTTTTAGAGGTACATATTTATAGTACATCATAGTATCATACATCACACGAAGGTATGACATGTGACTTCGAAAATAAGAGAAATACAACGAAAATACAATTAGGAGACTTCAAAACGGACGTATCTTTCAAAAATTTGACACCGAAAACCAGTGGCGGAGCGTGGTCTAAATTCAAGTGTAGGGCGTG
>NW_007478584.1:0-304 GCF_000475195.1 Diaphorina citri
TGATAATTCCGATGTGGATGAGTACACGGCATTCAATCCGAACATCGTGGTGAAGAAAGAGGACGGTGTCTCCCCGGTGGAGGTCGGGGGCGCAACGTTTGGCAACACGGGGAGCATTGTTGTCAAGTCGGAACCGCTGGGTGATACCCCCGCGTCGGATGGGAGACAGTCCCGTAGCCGCACCACCAGGCGCCCTGCCGCCTCGGATAGCGATGCTGACAGTGGAACATTCGGGAGTCACTTCCTATCCAACCCACAGAACAAACCCGCCAGCGCGCGGACACAGAACTTGAAAACCGTCCTC
>NW_007478585.1:0-304 GCF_000475195.1 Diaphorina citri
AAGCAGCAAGTGGTGATGAAAATGAAAGTGATGGCTCTGATCTAGAAAATGATGATGATGATGAAGGAGAAGAAGAGGAGGGGGATAGTGGAGATGATGAAGATGACTATAGTATTTTGTAAGTATCTACTTTAAAAAAAGGTGCTTGTTCAAAAGTCATGTCAAAGGAAAATTGCTTCAAAAAGGAGCTGTCACAAATGAGCAGTGACCAGTGTTATTATAGGGTTAGGTTAAACATAAAAAAGAACTTTCACATTTTGAGCAGTAACCAATGTTATTGTAGAGTTGTGTTAAACATAAAAAA
>NW_007478586.1:0-304 GCF_000475195.1 Diaphorina citri
AAAGATATTCCGCGACGTTATTACTTGCTATTATACCCTATGTTCTTACCTACTCGGATTTACAGTAAAACCTCGATTATTTCAACTTCCATTATCTCAACTCTCTATTGTTTCAAATCTAAAAATCGGGGTTTTTCCATCTTTCTAAGGATATCCTATCTTATCAGAGGAAAAGATCATAGAAAGTGGTCATTTCAACTACAACTACCCCCGCCCCGGGCCCAATTAATTGAAATAATCGAGGTTCTACTGTACTGACAATAGGGGGTGGGAAGTATAGAGGAATTGATTTACGTTGAAAAAA
>NW_007478587.1:0-304 GCF_000475195.1 Diaphorina citri
CTCCCGCGAGTACATGTGCTGGATTTCAAAACGCAAAATTTACGACAAAAAAAGTATTGTTCACACGAATAGGTAAAAACAAAAAACTAGGTATGTAACAAAAACAAAACTAACGTTAACACCCACAAACAAATGTCGAGTTTTGAAATGAAATCACATATTAGGTCGGCGGAGCTATAATTTGAACATTACCTAGGTTTGGTCTGTACTAATCATATGGTCGGACTTCCTCAAGAGAGATACTTAGGCAGAATGAAGGTATACCTCTGACCAGAATGAGGCATAATTTGCCCGTGTTGCTATT
>NW_007478588.1:0-304 GCF_000475195.1 Diaphorina citri
TATTCAATAAAAATGGTGTTTATGTTTGACTTAATAAAATAAAGGAGAGCGGCATTTGATAAATTCATATAAAAAAAACGAGATACACATAAAAAATAAATTAGAAATACAAAAATAGACACCTATCACTTGAAATTTTCTAATTCTCATTCTAAATAGAATAATTACATGGATAAGAGAAACCTAATATTACAAATAATTTTTGAGAGTGTCCAATTATGTTCTGAGCTTTCCTGTTAAGTTTCCATCTCTTCCATGAATGTACTTACATAATATTACAATGATAGACTAAAACAAAAATCTT
>NW_007478589.1:0-304 GCF_000475195.1 Diaphorina citri
AAGTTATCAGGGCCTCTTACACTAGATAAAATTGGATTTCAGAATAATAATCCAAAACACCATTTTTACTTTCCTTATAGGAAGGAAATTAATGTAATCGGGTCAAAATATCGATGGTCAGTTTTTTTTTGCCAAAACACGTTTTGAGGTCCCTAGAGCCTAAATCCAAAGTTTCAACCATTGGTCCGTGTGTGTGTCTGTCTGTAAACAAAATATCTCGAGAACTGTAAGAGCTAGAGACTTGAAATTTTGTATGTAGATGTCAAATGTGACAAGGATGCGACACGAAACTTTTGGTTGAGAT
>NW_007478590.1:0-304 GCF_000475195.1 Diaphorina citri
AAAAAAAGAAAAAAGCTAGCCTAGTTAGCTTGGTTGGTAACGCGTCTGCCTTGTAAGCGCTGGGGTTCAATTCCCGCCCGGGGCGGATTTTATCCTGAACCGATAATGTTCGTTCTCGGAACGAACATTATCTATCCTGTCTTCGTTCACCGATTTCGGAACGATAAGACTTTAGCATTTACAGTTCCCTCTATCAATCACATGTATCAATCTTTGTATGAGAGACTGTAATATTTTTCAAGCCTAGTCTAGACAAGCCTAACCTAGCCCTGTGTATATTCGATATCTCACAATATATTTACCT
>NW_007478591.1:0-304 GCF_000475195.1 Diaphorina citri
GATGTGGTGTTGTGCCCCGTGCTCGGACGTGGATACGGCAAACATGTAGGCTGTACATAGGAGCGTCTCTTGGGTGTCTCGATTCGTCACGACCTGGTCAACGAAACACAAAAAAAGAGATTAGTGAAGGAGAAAACTATAAACGGCTAAGGTGTCCTAAGGTAGAAATCTAGAAACACACTACGATCAAGTCGCGTCACGTGAGCTCATGGGGAATCAGAAAGATGTAGTTCAAAGTTTTCCCATTTCCCATATTATTACTGTAGGTAATCTCGTTCAGGACAGCAACACTACTATCACGTAA
>NW_007478592.1:0-304 GCF_000475195.1 Diaphorina citri
AATATCTCTAACCGTTTAGTCGGTATAGCTGAAAACCGCCAAAGAACGGTCAAAATACCGCCAACAGCAGCACCTCTCTCAACCAAACGTTTTGAGTTACATTCTTGTCACATTTGTGAACTACATACCAAATTTCAAGTCTCTAGCTCTCGAGATATTTTGTTTACAGACAGACAGACAGACACACACACACACACGGACCAATGGCTGAAACTTTGGATTTAGGTCTAGGGACCTCAAAACGTCTTTTGGCACTAAAATCTGACCATCGAAAATTTGACCCGATTACATTACTTTCCTTCCT
>NW_007478593.1:0-304 GCF_000475195.1 Diaphorina citri
AAAGGAACTCATCTTTATTAACTACAATTGAATCAAACGTTTTGGCTACGATCTACTACCTATGTTCAGACAATGCAGCAGACTTGACCAAATGATGTAAAATAGGTTTTGGCAAACTTCTCATGCATACCTATATATAGACGCAGTGTACAAAACATGAGATCTTGTAGAGTTCCGATCTTGGATACACATATCTACATTGCACCAGTTCTCGACGGATCACTGAAGAAGGCAACCTTGGAACTAAGTATGTATGGCTAAAGTTCTGATTAATAATTTCAACGGGAAATGATGCAATGGAGAA
>NW_007478594.1:0-304 GCF_000475195.1 Diaphorina citri
TCCAGAGAACCATAAAGCCAAAAAACCAAAAAAACTAGTTTTTGGGGGATTTTTTTCACATTTTCTCACACAAATGAGGGGACTGTCTAATTTACCGACCTGAGGAAATCACTCCTCCTGGGCTTACGGTAAAGAAATTTTTACCGGCCAAAACGGTTTTGGATAGCTCTTGGAAAGCACAACAATCCTGTGAGAACCGTTTGTCTTTATCCCAAACCGTTTTCCCGAAAACTCCGGAAAACTCTTTTGTGAATGGAAAATCTCAATTTTCCAGACAAACCGTTGACAAATTTTTACCGGCCAG
>NW_007478595.1:0-304 GCF_000475195.1 Diaphorina citri
CGGGTCAAATTTTTGATGGTCAGTTTTTGATGCCAAAACACGTTTTGAGGTCCCTAGAGCCTAAATCCAAAATTTCAGGCATTGGTCCGTGTGTGTATCTGTGTGTCTGTCTGTAAACAAAATATCTCGAGAACGGTAAGAGCTAGCGACTTGAAATTTGGTTTATAGCTGTCAAATGTGACAAGGATGCGACACAAAACTTTCGGTTAAGATCGGTGCATTGGTTGGCATTTTACCGCTTTTTGGCGGTTTTCGGTCTAGTTTAACAATATCTCGGGAATGGTATGAGCTAGAGACTTGAAAT
>NW_007478596.1:0-304 GCF_000475195.1 Diaphorina citri
ATCCTTCTGCCAAATATCCTAAACATGTTTACAAAAAGAAGAAACGGCTGAGGAATCTGCTAAAGAATGAATATCTCCATCGGAAAAGTCTGGAAGAAGGACAAGTCCAGAAAGTTGAACAAAGCTATGAGAAATGCAAAAACAATGTCAAAACCACCAGTGAAACAAATACAAAGACTGAAGTGCAAAACAGTAACAAGATTGAGAGCAGAACACATCCATTCACGCAAAACAGTGAACAATTAGACAGCATTGAACCATATCCTGAACACCCTGATGATAGATATGACATCCCATCTCACAC
>NW_007478597.1:0-304 GCF_000475195.1 Diaphorina citri
TTTTATTCTTACTTTTTTATTATTATTATTATTTAATTCATTTAATTTTTAATAGAGGTAAAGGCAAAAAAGCCATTTTTTTCTCGAATTATGTTATGAAATGGTTATGTTGAATTTTATTAATTGCCTAAAATGTGCCTTATTTTGTGTTTCCGGTTCCTAACTAGAGGATAATAACTTGATTGACCGATTTTAAATCGGTTGCCGAGGTGATATAAACCCCTAACAGTTCAAAAGGTTGCCTTTCACGAGCTTTTTTTCTGGGCTACTTGCTCTTGTTATACAACTACTAAAACTATTAATA
>NW_007478598.1:0-304 GCF_000475195.1 Diaphorina citri
AAGGACGGACTAAAAATGAAACAGGACTACAAAGGTAGGATCTCTTATTTTATTTTCCTTTTTAAACATTGACTGAAACTTTGAATTTAGGCTTTACCTAGATGAGGTGCCTACGTGTTTTTTGACTAAAAACTAACCATCAAAAATTTTGCCGCTTGCTCCGGGCCCCCCTGAGGAGCCTAGGCTCTTGGCAGATGGGGCCGGATCGAACCCTCTGGCAAAGGCCCTGCCTTCCTCTACCACTCGACTAGTCATTAGAAAATAGAAAGTTAAAGTGCTTTTATACAGTGAGTTCAATCTAATA
>NW_007478599.1:0-304 GCF_000475195.1 Diaphorina citri
GGGGGGAATGGGTATGCACCCCCCCTCCCCTCAACCTAATCCTCTCCCCCCGCCCTTTCATGTCTAAGAGGGTCAATTAGGTCCAAGAGGAGCCGGCTAAAGGCTGGACAAAGGAGGGAGGGAAAGAAAGGAGGGGGAGAGAAAGGGACTAGGAATAGGGAGGGAAAAAGTAAATTAGCTTAAGAGAGAGGAAGAGAGAGAGAGAGAGGAGAGGGGATAGAGGGTGAATGAAAGAGAGAGAGAGAGAGAGAGAGAGAGAGAGAGAGAGAGAGAGAGAGAGAGAGAGAGAGAGAGAGAGAGAGAG
>NW_007478600.1:0-304 GCF_000475195.1 Diaphorina citri
TGCGACACGAAACTTTTGGTTGAGATCGGTGCAACGGTTGGCGGCATTTTACCGCTTTTTGGCGGTTTTCGGTGTAATATAACAATATCTCGGGAACGGTATAAGCTAGAGAGCTGAAATTTGGTATGTAGTTCACAAATGTGACAAGGATGCAACACAAAACGTTTGGTTAGAATAGGTGCTGCAGTTGGCGGCATTTAGGCCGCTTTTTGGCGGCTTTCGACCACTTTTTGGCGGTTTTCAGCTATACTGACTAAACGGTTAGAGATATTGTAAAAGTTAGGGTAAAAGAACACTCAAATAA
>NW_007478601.1:0-304 GCF_000475195.1 Diaphorina citri
TAACCTCTAAACTTTGAACTTCCCCCAATCTTTCTCTCTCTCTCGCTCTCTCTCTTTTTCTCTCTCTCTCTCTCTTCTCTCTTCTTCTCTCTCTCTCTCTCTCTCTCTTTTCTCTTCTTCTCTCTCTCTCTCGATTACTTCCTCTTCTTCTAAACATTCTAAACAGCGAGTACAGTATTAAATTTTTACTTGTACATCGTGAATTTTCATCAACACATTTCTTTCTCTTAAATCTGAGCGCACGGCAGTGCGCCAGGCCAAGTTCCAGTAAGCACGCCTGTGTATCTTTACACGAACCGATTCG
>NW_007478602.1:0-304 GCF_000475195.1 Diaphorina citri
ATCTGAGACTCTTAGACTGTCGCATCTGAGACTCTTAGACTGTCGCATCTGAGACTCTTAGACTGTCGCATCTGAGACAGTCTGAGTGGCGGACATTATAGGGTCGAGCATTCAGTTAGTCGATTGGGCTTCACATCTACTTTATTTTTTTTCTCAATGCAGAATTGCAGACCTAATTGGTCGTTATGTTCCTTTTAACAGAAATTCCTTATATTAGCAACAGCAAAAGTTTGATAGCACGTTTCGTACATTCGTAGAAGCTTACCCATCCTTTAAGCCTGTTTGCCCCTACACCTAGGCCTCA
>NW_007478603.1:0-304 GCF_000475195.1 Diaphorina citri
TGTTCGCGGATTTCGCGATTATGTTCGCGGATTTCGCGATTATGTTCGCGGATTTGGCGATTTTGTTCGCAGATTTCGTGATTATGTTCGCGGGTTTCACGATTATGTTCGCGGATTTCGCGATTATGGTCGCGGATTTCGCGATTATGTTCGCGGATTCCGCGATTATGTTCGCGGATTTCGCGATTATGTTCGCGGATTTGGCGATTTTGTTCGCGGATTTCGTGATTATGTTCGCGGGTTTCGCGATTATGTTCGCGGATTCCGCGATTATGTTCGCGGATTTCGCGATTATGTTCGCGGA
>NW_007478604.1:0-304 GCF_000475195.1 Diaphorina citri
AGGATGCGACACGAAACTTTTGGTCAATATACGTGCTGCGGTTGGCGGTATTTTGACCGCTTTTTGGCGGTTTTCGGTATAATTTAACAATATCTTGGAAACGGTATGGGCTAGAGACTTGAAATTTTGTATGTAGATGTCAAATGTGACAAGGATGCGACACGAAACTTTTGGTCAATATACGTGCTGCGGTTGGCGGTATTTTGACCACTTTTTGGCGGTTTTGGGTGTAATTTGACAATATCTCGGGAACAATAAGATCTAGATACTTGAAATTTGGAATGTAGATGTCAAATGTGACAAG
>NW_007478605.1:0-304 GCF_000475195.1 Diaphorina citri
GTGTCCACACATAGTCGACAGGCCGTCGATTGACATCGAACCGTCCACACTGCCTCGATAACATAGTTTCAGCTCGTCGATCTACGGCCGGTCGACCATGTTTGGACACACCTTTATGAAACGAGGATTTCTCTATACTTATTACTTAATACCCAGGTCAACCTCGGATTGAACTTAATCCTGAGACAATCCACGGTGGTAAAACTTGACCTTAGGCGGTTTGCACGAGTTTGATCAAATTTGTCAAAATGTTCAACACGGAGGAAATTTTCTCACTAGATAATATTAGCCCGATCAGGGATCA
>NW_007478606.1:0-304 GCF_000475195.1 Diaphorina citri
GCACACCAACAGTCTTCATCGAGTATTCTCAGGCGATGATTTAAAATGTTTTATGCTTTTAGGGTATCAACCAGCTTCTGGTGTAGTGGTCAACACGGTGGACTTTGAATCTGGAGATTGGTTGTTCGAGTCCAATTCGTCACACAATTTAGCGTAGTATACCTATTAGGCGGAGGACAACGAGTAATTAAACTTGAAAGAATTATGTATTTTTCCTTTATACTTCCAGGATATCAAGTAAATTGCAGTACTGCTGATTTGAAGGCCAAGTTGAGTGAGGTGGGCTGTTTCATAGTGGGCGCCA
>NW_007478607.1:0-304 GCF_000475195.1 Diaphorina citri
GTCTCTTTGTTCGACTTAAAAAGAAATTAAGAATCCTACTCTGACGTAGACACTACTCAAAGTAGAAATTTACTGAGGAATGACCTCAAAGGTTCAAAGGTATACTTCTTGTAAGTCATTTTGTAATTGGCACATAATGTATATCTAAGTAGGTAGTTAACTCTATGAGCTTTGTTATCCAATACCAATATTACCAATGGTATACTACATAATTATATTTATATTAATGTTTGACGACATAATATCACCCAGACACCAAGTGCTACGTAAGTGAAGTTGGTCCATATAACTTATGTTCTGTTAG
>NW_007478608.1:0-304 GCF_000475195.1 Diaphorina citri
TCTAATTGATTTGTAAAATTCTGTTAAAGCAACTCTCTGTTAAAGCAGAACGTTAGAAGAGCAGAATTTCTTTTCTTTCATTATGAAACTTTATTTATAGGTACCTATAATTTTATTTGACTGCTTTATGTCAAAGAAAATAAATAAATAATTATTATGTTTTACTTAAAATAAGGAAAGAAAAAAATAGGTTTAGGTAATTACTTATAGTCCCTGAGTAGGTACTGGGGGCACGGTTGGTCCAGTGGTAACGCGCTTGCTTGCCATGCAGAAGGTCCCGGGTTCGAATACCACCATCGACAAA
>NW_007478609.1:0-304 GCF_000475195.1 Diaphorina citri
TTGGATTCAATAGAGAGGGTGTCAAGCAGTAGATTATTGGCAATATGGTTTATTGCTATTAAAAATTACCTACCTCTTTTTTTTCCTTACTTTTTTATGTAGGTATAGGACAAAAATTCGTGTGTGCCTGGTATCGAATATTGTCTTGTGTCGGTGTATCCTGTATCTGTTGTATTGACCTAAGTGTCCCAAGCTCCTAAGTAGAGGTAGGTACTAAGAATACGATATTTCACTGAAATCCAGCTAACTTTATTAGTGGATGTGTCAAAGTTACCGTTTTGTTTACAGAGCGCTTTTGAGTACA
>NW_007478610.1:0-304 GCF_000475195.1 Diaphorina citri
TTTCACTGTCGGAGGAAGCACTGTGCAATATAGCTTCCCCTTTTAGAGATTCTCTACCATTGCACATGTGACATTTTTGGCAACAATGCCTATTTTTTTGCTGTCATATTGATCTGGACACACTATACATGCTTTCACTGGGCTAACCATACTCCTTCTTTTTAAATGTTAGAGCTGGACTCAATGTTAAGCACTCACCTGTGTGGTGACAGATTGGATGGGTGAGTCGTTAGCCGTATCAGTATTCGTATTACTATGTACTATTCCAGAATTAACGTTTTCTTATTACTCTAACCTCTAACTC
>NW_007478611.1:0-304 GCF_000475195.1 Diaphorina citri
TGTCATAATTATTATTGCATTACCTGGCATGTCAAATCAATTTCCTCTGACATCACAGAGGTCACAAGAGGTGTCTCTGTGTGTACTTGTATACGTATGCTATCACTAATGCTTAATTAAATTAAATAATTTTCTTAATATTCTATTAACTCTCTTTTTCTCGGTTTACCTAAAAGAAAATAAATAAATAATAACATTCAGCACCGTACCGTCCTAACATTGAAAACTATGATGATGCTATGACGCAGTGCATAATTAAATAAAATAAGAAAATATGAACATAAGGAAACAATAGAAATAAGAA
>NW_007478612.1:0-304 GCF_000475195.1 Diaphorina citri
TAGTCTATGACAAAAAGAATAGTTGTGGGTACGGAAAAGTAATTAGTATAATTACTGTTGGGGCATTCACATTATTCATATATCCATCAATATTAGCATTTTAATTGGTGATTGGTCTTTTTATTACGAACAACCAAGGAGTTTTCACACAACGTTGTTCAAGGTATTTCGCGTCATTTTCTTTAGGGAAAATAATAGGTACATGTATTTTCTTTCTTCTTTTACATGGTGTAAAACTATTAGAAGTTTTATGCGGTATTTAATTGACAATAATTTTTTGGTCAACAGTTAGTATCAAATCATT
>NW_007478613.1:0-304 GCF_000475195.1 Diaphorina citri
AAGGTACCAAGGATTGTAATTTAAAGCAAAAATTTGCAACCCTGACTAACGTTCGTACCTACATTAAACTTTTTTTTTCTTTTTTTTTTCGGAGGTTTGATAGAGGGAACTTTAACATCTAAGGTATAGTGAGGTCTTATCGTCTCGAAATTGAAGAGAGAAGAATGACAGGATAGGAGGATAGCCAGCTGTTCCAAGAACGAATTTTTCTTCTGAGAAAAATTTGCCCAGGGAGGGAATCGAACCCACGACCTAGGAGGTGCAGAGTGCTAGTACAACGCGCTAACGGCTGGCCCTTACGACG
>NW_007478614.1:0-304 GCF_000475195.1 Diaphorina citri
CTCGGTAATAGAAGCCAACAAGTTAAACTTAGTGTACTAAGTAGAAAAGACGATACCTCAACTATAAATATCGATATTTTAAGTAACAAAATTGAAAATGAACCTTATTCAGTCCCACAAGGGACAGTCCTTTCACCTATCCTGTACATTATATACGTAAATGAACTGTACAATCTACCACTAAAGGGAAAACTCGTATCGTTTGCGGATGATACCGCTTTGTTTGCATCAGGAAGCACATGGAGCGAGGTTATCACAAATATTCAAACCGATATGAAAAACATTAAATCTTGGTTCGTGCAAC
>NW_007478615.1:0-304 GCF_000475195.1 Diaphorina citri
TCTTACTAATTTAACAGTGTCATTTCAATAGGTATCAAAGGGCATTTCATTTAAAGCAATACAAACTTGCCATAAAATGTATTAAGTAAGCCTCACAATTTCAATTCCAAAAAGTAAAAGTAAAAAACAACCAAGTGCATTCATGTTATTTTTTCAATTAGAGTGTCTTTTTTACGAGTGCATACTCTCATGTCTCATAAAATTGTAAAATCTCAGATGTCACAGTAGGGTATTTCTTGCCATGAGGTCATCAGAATAATAATTATATTTTCTTCGTTTCAGTTTTTGTGTCTGGCTCTGCCAT
>NW_007478616.1:0-304 GCF_000475195.1 Diaphorina citri
ACCTGCCTCATGATGTAGACATGATGGGAGAGAATTCATACTAGGCTAGACTACTGTATGGAGATGGTTCAGTTAAAACGTTAAAAGTAACGAGGTATAGTTTTAGTTGAGAGCAGGGTGCAATAGTCCTAACATACTGGACTCCGCACACAGGAATTTCGTCAGAAAAGACCCCCATTTCAATGTAATGTATACGTAGTTGAGAGCAAGGATTGGATTAGCCAGCCTAGTTAGCTTGAAGGGTAGCGCATCTGCCTAGTAAGCGTTAAGTTGCGGGTTCGATTTCGGGCCAAAAGTTCGTTCT
>NW_007478617.1:0-304 GCF_000475195.1 Diaphorina citri
TTGTCCTCAAGGAACGATGATGTACCAAGCGAGGGCATCATTTTATCCGTTGTTCTTTGAAAACAATACTGCCTCGTTTTTAAAAAATAGAAAGGAACTATTCATACACAAAAAGCCCGCGTTGAGGCTTAGGTGTATGGGCAAACAGCCCTAAAAGAAGAGTTAAGCTTATAGGAAAATAAATGTGAATAATTAAGGGACAACACTAGCCCAAGTTATGATAGGTTAATGAGTTGAAAGTCATCTTAGTGTGAGAATCACGAGCTTAAAGTTATGTGAGACGCGGACAGTCTAGGATGTGTGA
>NW_007478618.1:0-304 GCF_000475195.1 Diaphorina citri
TGTATGGATTTTCATATATTATTCTATGTATGTCTTCATAATAGTGTTTACTAATCATTACAAATTTATGCAAGTTTTTGAAATTCAGTATTCTATAGAATTTCAAAAACTTGCATAAATATTCAGTATTTTATATTATTGGACAATTTGACCACAATTGACTCTTTAGTATTCCAACTTCCAACATTATGATTACATGCATCACTTTAAGCACTTAATTATCAGGAGGGGGCTTCTTTGGCAACACGGCCTACATTTGGTTCAGCTACTCTTCACTCATAATTAAGTAGGTCCCGTATTAATT
>NW_007478619.1:0-304 GCF_000475195.1 Diaphorina citri
ACTCACAGAGCAGTGAGCCACCACCAAAACAGTCAAAACCCTCGTCTGGAGAATGAGACACAAGTAAGAATTAAAAACTTATTCTAGGTAGGTAAACCAAACCTAGGTAGGTCTTCATGTGTAAAGAATATCCCATAATGTAGGTATTTCCATGTTTATTTGTCTCAAATTAGTTTTGTTATTTTATGTGTATTTAAAATTAAAATTTTAAACTTGTTTATTTTTACCTAGCAATAGTCAATGGGGTTATTTTTATGGATTAATCATATGGATGGAAATAAGATGTGCTAACATAGTAGGTAGG
>NW_007478620.1:0-304 GCF_000475195.1 Diaphorina citri
CTATTTTCCTCTCCGTATAATCTAGAAATCTCGTAAACTTCGCAAGGAAAAACGTAACATTGAAATCCCCTTAGGTATGTTTAACCCTTCAATTGTGTATCAGCTAGAGAGGGAGGTTTGGGTTTATTAAGTTACTTGGTGTGAGGGTGAGGGATTGTTAAGTTAATTGGGAAGGAAATACGTTGTTGTGTGGCTTTTTATAGATTTCCCGGCTCTTGAAATCTCATCAGAGGAAATGAAGTTCCGTTTTAAATTGGCGTTCTCGGATTTTGTTTGAAGCGTACATATTCCGCTTTGCATGTTA
>NW_007478621.1:0-304 GCF_000475195.1 Diaphorina citri
ATTTTGCTTGCATATTTGTGATTTTGCTTATTATTTTTGCTTGCATCTTTGTGCTCTTTTACGTGGGAGTAGTTTTTGCTGTTCTTGTTGTGCTGATACTAATTTTCGCTTGACAAGCTGTGTAGTTCTCATAATGCCCTTTTCTTCGAAACTGATAACTTTCTCGGGAGAAAAAAAAGTTGTTCTGTGTTGTTCAGCAGAGTTACACTTTGCTGTGATAATATTTGGAGTAGGAATCTTTCTGGGAATTCTCGAAAATATCTCTTGATGGATTCTTGAAAATTGGTGGGGAAAAGGGGGGTTC
>NW_007478622.1:0-304 GCF_000475195.1 Diaphorina citri
ATTTATGCATTATTACTATTTATTTATTTTATCTATCATCGTATTCATCGTTTAGGTAAGGTGAAAAGGCAAAGAAGACAAAACAAATAAAATGAGTTCGTAACTACATTATACAATTTATTACACAAACTATGACTATGATTTATTAAATGTAATAGGTTCAGTTATTATCATTTCAATAATAGGTAAATAAATTAGTTATCTACATTTAACTTTCTACATATTGTAAACTATGAAAACGGGTTACCAAGCCAAGTATCACAATATTAAGGTGAGAAGACGATTGAAAAACTTCTTCTTCTAA
>NW_007478623.1:0-304 GCF_000475195.1 Diaphorina citri
GTTTCCGCTTCCGAAAAGAAAATAAAACTAAAGTTTATCTAGAGGCCACCCTGTATGTAGAAATATTGAATTATCAAAATGTGTATCGCAATGTTATTTTTACTTTGAATGTCGTTGACCCAGTTTTCCAATCGTTATTGTTTAGCTCTACGCTCTACAGTAGGTACGTTAGCCAGTGTACCTCTGCTGCATATTCTAATGCCACCTGTCTTCTGCTCGAGGAATTGTTACTGGGAGAGGTCAGTCTCGAACGTGGACTAATAGAAAATGTATTATCCAGGTAGAAGAAAAGCTTTTTAGACTG
>NW_007478624.1:0-304 GCF_000475195.1 Diaphorina citri
ATTGTGGAGAAACGAGAACCTGCGTTTTCTATGTAAGATTATATTTTGTGTTGAGTGTTGTTGTGAGCGCCACAGTACAAATACCTCCTAGGATAAATGTAGACTATTTTGAGAAAGAGATAGTCTCCGCAGCTCAGTTCAATTCCACGCGAAACAATAACGTAGATATGACGTTTTTCCTGAGTGCGGAGTGGAAAGAGAAGAGAGGAAAATGCAGAATTATTCGTGGTATCGTGGTAAAGACCACTGGTATACGATTTCTGAACGTAGCAAATGAATCAAATCTTGTTTGTCCATTTGACAC
>NW_007478625.1:0-304 GCF_000475195.1 Diaphorina citri
CTGAAAATAATTGATTTTCACAAATTAATTAACTCAAAAAACGGTTGGATTTCACAAGTGAATAGGTGTACAGTTGAATGAGTACTGGGGAAAATAGCGCAAATATCGGGGTAGGAGTAGGGTGGAATTAGCAATGATGTGACGTTTCGTGTTGAAGGTAAACATTCTGAGCTGCTGTAGCATGCAAACTCAGTGGTGTATGCCATTTTTACATCGGTTTTTTTATGGCTTTCTTTTACTTGGTAGGGTTCTCCTGAAGTTCTATGCAAAAAAAAAAAAAAAAAAAAAAAAAAAAAAAAAAATT
>NW_007478626.1:0-304 GCF_000475195.1 Diaphorina citri
AAAGAAGATAATATAAAGGTAGGCAAAGTGAAAGAGGCCCCCTCTTTCACTTTGAGAGAGAGAAAGAGAGAGGGACGGAGAGAGAAAGAAAGAGAAGGAGAGGAAGAAGGAGAGAGCGGGAGGGAGTTAAAGAGGGAGAGGAAAACAGAGAGAGGAGAGAGAAAGGGAAGCAGAGAAAGAGAGGAGAGAGGGAGAGAGAAATTATTTGAGTCTTACTGAATTCTGCATACTAAGTAATCCCAGGGGGAGTATTAACTTTTTTTTTTATTTTTTTTTATTTATTTTTTTATTATTATTTTTTTTT
>NW_007478627.1:0-304 GCF_000475195.1 Diaphorina citri
TCACAGTAGGTACCTACATGCCATTAATATTTATGGGCATTAGAGTGAACTTTTGAGTTGTATGGCCGCCATACACGCTACGCCACTGGTCAAAACCATCGTCAGCCGTCATTAAAGACCATAGCAAGTGTTAGTCTGGTTAGCATGAAAGGTAGTGCGCCTGCCTTATAGCTAGGTACATAGCGGTCCGGTTCCCGCCCGGGAAAAAGTTCCACAGCCAGCCGTCACCTACCTCGGTGGTGTAGTGGTCAAGGCGCTACCTACCTCGGTGGTGTAGTGGTCAAGGCGCTCGCCTGGTAAACAG
>NW_007478628.1:0-304 GCF_000475195.1 Diaphorina citri
AAAGCACTTGCGTAATAACTTCATCGTCAGCTTGTTTTTATAAATACCTATAGACATGATTTTTCAATTGGAGTAAAAGGTTTTAGAAATCTAACAATTCCCACAAATCCTGTTTACCAAAAGGACAAGATGAAAGCAGGGTGAGCTTTTCCCACATGAAAAATTCAAGACGCAAAATTAGCTTCAAGTCATACATACGTAGGCACTCAGAAAAGAAAATCGCAGGACAGACACTTCTTAAGGACGAAAATTAGTCAACACGTAGGTACCTAGAATATTTCTCTCTTGAAGACATTCTCTTCAA
>NW_007478629.1:0-304 GCF_000475195.1 Diaphorina citri
ACCTCCATTGCCTGAAAACATGTTCAGGAAAAATTAACAAAAATGTTCCTAAAAAGCTAGAAATGTACTTGTAAACTTTGTTTACTTTTGTTTGTTGCAGGTTTCACGTCATTGCTAAATTATTTAATGACCGGGGTTTTACCCTCCATCCGGACTTCGGAAACACCCCCTCCTACTCAACCTTACCCAGCGTGAATGGCCATAGGGTCAGATATCCGGATAACTTACCACGTTTCTTAACTTGAGTGGTCAATAGGGAACTTGTAAACCACTAGTATAAGAACTAGAAAGAGAAATGAAAGCT
>NW_007478630.1:0-304 GCF_000475195.1 Diaphorina citri
CCGTCAAACTTGAACGGCTAAGCGAACTGAAAACGAGAGAAACTTTCTGGAAATATGTCCAAACTGAGGGGTAAAGTAGGTAAATATGATGGTCAGCACTTTCAAAAACTCGACCTCTCTCGCCACTTTAAAAACTTAACACCTTTAAATTTCGAAATAAATAATCTACGAGGTGTGAGTTTTCTGGCCTGAATAATTCACTGCATTCATATATTGGTTCGTCGCAATAATTTGTTGGCATGGATTACCTTTTTGTCATACATACCCTATAAGCTATAAGTGTTTACGAGTGCCTATGCCTACT
>NW_007478631.1:0-304 GCF_000475195.1 Diaphorina citri
CCTTTTTGTCTGATAGAAAAGACCAAAATCCTTTGGGGTTCACCCGCAACATGGCTTCAACATCATCACAATGTTTTTTATATAATGAATGGGCACGGATCTCACATTCAGCTCTTAACTTGGAAAAAGAAAGGTAATCAGATCTTTCACCTGATTGTTTATACATTTTGTGAGCTATCTTTTTGGATAAAATTAGGTCTTTTAGATCGGAAGAAAACCATTTCGGAAATTTAAAGTTACCATACCGAACTAAGGGCACGTGCAATGTTATGGACGTATTAACAATATGATAGAATCTGTTAAC
>NW_007478632.1:0-304 GCF_000475195.1 Diaphorina citri
GCTAGGCTATAGGGTCGGGGCTCCGTTCTCCTACTTACCAGAGTCTCTCCAGGCTCTGCCAGTCCTTTGAATTCCTTCTCTAGATCCTTCGCCTCCTCTGCCTTGCTTTTCTTCTTCTTCTTTTTGCCTCGTCTTCTAAACATCTCTTCTTCATCTTCTGCACTCAGCTCCTTGGCTTTGTCTTCTTGATTTACACTCGGCTTGGAATCACAGGACAGAAAGATAAGATTGATAGCTATTAGTAAACCGCACAGGACGGAGGAAATCCAAGGAAAGGAAAATACGCCTTCTCTTTAGGTACAGT
>NW_007478633.1:0-304 GCF_000475195.1 Diaphorina citri
ACCAATCAAATGCCTTGAGACTATGCTTAGCACGAACTTAAGAGCCAGCATTTTGTTCATAAATATGGGTGTTTAGACGAGTAGCTTTAACCTCACCCAACCTGAATAGCTTTTCAAATCGCTACAGATAAAGTGAAAGTTACAATGATGATCGCTGACATTCGAAACGGATCTGACACCTGAAGAAGTAGAAAAAAAAAGGAGAACCTGAATAGGGGCAGGAAAAACCACCAGCATGCGATTGCCCAGATGGCCACCCATCTTGATACCACGGGAACTGTTGCTTAACTTCGGTGAACAATTG
>NW_007478634.1:0-304 GCF_000475195.1 Diaphorina citri
TTAGGCGATTAGGTCAGATATGATTAGTATTAAATGGATTAATGTCTCAGACCCTGTCACATATAGGTACAGTCGAGTACCTTAGGTCACTAGCTATGTAGGTATATCTACATAGTAGATATGGACCTATCAACCCCTCAAAATAAATCTCCGTTGGCTCTCGGAATTCTTAATCAATGCACCTCTTTTTACGAAGATTGACTTTGGTTCATTTTGCCTCAACCCCGCCCAAGTTTATTGGGTCTCAACTAGGCATGTATGAGCTTGCGGACTCAAATGCCTTTTAGGCTAGACGTTTCTGTTA
>NW_007478635.1:0-304 GCF_000475195.1 Diaphorina citri
GGTACTTCATCCTGGACATCAGTAACCTTCACTGTAACGGTGGCCGTTGCTATTCTGGGATCCGGAGCACCGTCCTTAGCCGTTACAACGAAACGGTATTCCTGAGAAAGGATTGAAAAGGTATTGGGTTTACTTTCCTGGATGTCCATTCTTATATGGTTATTAGTTATTAGTACCGAACATATTTTAAGCCAAAATTAGCGATGGACAGTCTTTTACAGCAATATTTTTTGGAAGTTCTTCTCGGAAAACTTAAAATAAAAAGATACCTATGGAATGGGTTTCACCAACCTTCTTTTCAGCG
>NW_007478636.1:0-304 GCF_000475195.1 Diaphorina citri
TATTATTATTTTTTTTTTATTATTATTATTTTTTTTTCGAGTTTAAGTTGTTTGGCAGAATGATTTTATATCTGTTTCTAATGATTTGATGAACAAGGCTTGAAAACTGTTAAGTACTGTAAACCTGAAGGGGGCTTTTTAATCCTACGCTACGCTGACAGAATGATTGTATTATTCTACGAGTACCTATGGTATTTTCTGAGAGTTCAATATGGAGAGCGTTCCCAAGGTAGCAAGTACCAAACACTTCATGAGTTTTATTTTAAATCCTGCCTCAGTTTCTACGAAATTCCATTCATTGAAA
>NW_007478637.1:0-304 GCF_000475195.1 Diaphorina citri
GATGAGTGTTTCGGTGTTTCACCCCCCCCCCCATTTTATTTCGCAGTGATGAAACATCATGGAAAGAACGTAGATAGAGAAAGAGAGGGGGAGAGAGAGAGATGAGGAAAGAGAACTAAAGGAGAAAGAAATGGGAGAGATATAAGAGAGGAGGAGAGTTTAAGATAGAAGATGTAAGGGGGGAAAGGAGTGAAGAAGGATGAACGGAAGGAAAGAGAAAGAGGAAGGAGAGAAAGGGAAGCCAAGGAAGAGAGGGAGATAGATATTTATATTTATTGTGTAATCAAAAGGATTTCATTTTCCA
>NW_007478638.1:0-304 GCF_000475195.1 Diaphorina citri
GGCGGGGGGGGGTTGCTCCAAATTATTTTCGGCGTCCGGCGCGGAGTGCAGTGTTATCCTATTGGAAATAACTTCTGAGGAAGTAAATATGTCAGTTGTATCCAGCTCAAGTCTTCCTCCTGGGGATGAAAAGTCGAGTGCGAAAACTTCTGTTGTAATAAAAGTCAAAAAGTTTTTTGGCGCTATTCATGCAGCTATACCATTTTCTCTTCCTTGTTCAAAAGTATGGAAACTATGGGGATATACAATTTTCATTTCTCCTCTATATACTTCTAATATCTAACAATTTAGCTAGAATTTATTT
>NW_007478639.1:0-304 GCF_000475195.1 Diaphorina citri
ATAAAGAAACCATTGAACAGGATGACACAAACAAAAAACCTATTGAACCGGAAGAAACAAATAAAGAACCTATTGAACCGGAAGAAACAAATAAAGAACCTATTGAACCGGAAGAAACTAATAAAGAACCTATTGAACCGGAAGAAACAAACAAAGAACCTATTGAACCGGAAGACACAAATAAAGAAACTATCAAACCGGAAGAAACAAATAAAGAAGAAGTATCAGATCCTAAAAAACCTGACGACCAAAGTTCTGATATATCTCGCTCACCAAAGAAAAAAATATCACAGCAATATCAGTG
>NW_007478640.1:0-304 GCF_000475195.1 Diaphorina citri
TAGGTTTGAAGTTTGGACTTAATTTACTCATTTGCCCTTCATTTTCATAAGTGGAAGGTCCTCATCGATTCTTCTGTGGTAAGTCACCTATTCGCGGTTGGCTCGCGGTATCTGCGGTTGTTCGCGGTATTCGCGGTTTGTTCGCGGTATTCGCGTTTTGTTCGCGGTATTCGCGTTTTGTGCGCAGTATCCGCGGTTCGTTCGCGATATTCGCAGTTATGGGTTTGATCTCAGGCAAACGCAGATTTTTTTTCAGCTCTTTTTTTACCGCAAATAATTGATGAAACCAAAATTTTCGCCTGCG
>NW_007478641.1:0-304 GCF_000475195.1 Diaphorina citri
AATGCAATTTTTAGGTAGGTATGTATGTAGGATACCGTTCTAATGAAAAAGTTCAAACAGTCGTGGGTTGCTTAAATATGACGCGGGTTCGATTCCCGCTCGGGACGTATTTTATCTTATCGGAATGGCTGACTTTATCCCATCCTGTATTTCCCTTAGCAGTCACAGTTCCCTCTATCAGACCCCTGGGGGGGGGGGAAACACCAAACCAAAGAGGAGAGTTAGGAGAAATGTTCATGATAATACCCATGACTCCCCTAAACTTGTCCTTCTTCAGGATAAAATCCGCCTTGAACGGGAATCG
>NW_007478642.1:0-304 GCF_000475195.1 Diaphorina citri
AGATAAAATTATTATTATTTGAGTCCCATTATCCCCCAGATTAGCCCCAATCCAAAAATTTGGCCAAACTGAGGTTCTATTGAATCGAGTATTCGTAACATTTCATATACGGATCCAACAATCGCCATCATAGGTTTATGCGTCTAGTAACATCCGACAGGCTTATAAAGTCCAGTTTCGTTCAATGAAAATAAGGACCTCTAAACTAGAGTTACTAAAGTAACTATAGACCCTCCATTATTTCACCATGACCAAGCTTTATCACACAAGGCAAGTTGTCTCACACGAACAATATGGCATAACG
>NW_007478643.1:0-304 GCF_000475195.1 Diaphorina citri
AACATTTTTGTTTCCAAATACCGCCACGTCTTTTAAGTCTATTACCTCCTACACAGCCCTAATAGATTCCTACCTGCTGCAACAGTCAAAACTACAACATACATAGTACATAATCGTACTATGATTGAGTTATGTACATACCGAGCTAACACACCAAAGTACATAGTTTAGAAAGACTATAGCTACCCATTCATTCAAGCCTAGTTAGGACTTCATTCATTGAAAGACTTCACAACTCGGGAAGACAAAACAGTCAAACAAAACAAGGAACTCCAAAGTGACATCGTCAAGAAATGAAAAATTA
>NW_007478644.1:0-304 GCF_000475195.1 Diaphorina citri
GGTCGCCGTTTTTCATCCGCCTCTCAATCAGTCCTAGTTAGGTGATTGTTTTGGGCTGACATTTGGTTTTGGCTACAATTTTTTTACAAGTGGATGCCCTTCGCACTCAACCTTTACTATTTCGTTGGCAAGGGAAATTCAGGCTGGTATCCTCCCTGTTTAAAGTCTCCCAGGCAGACTAAGCTGTAAGCTAGTCTACTTCCTGTTTAAAGTCCCAGATTCTTGTCCTTCTCTTTCTACTCCGGTAAGATAATACTATACATTGTTATACGAGTAGTTCCCTCTATAAAACACCTAAAAAAAA
>NW_007478645.1:0-304 GCF_000475195.1 Diaphorina citri
ACATTAGTAATATTGGTATAAACAGTGTTTTTTTTTATTATTTTTCAGTAGGAACAAGAATACAATAGATAAAAGTAAGTGAGTACCTACCTAGATAGTTACTTAATGGTTGGAGTCACGAACCAAGTTAAAACCTAACAGGTAACAGTAACCAACAAAAACAATAAATTAATAACAAAACAAACATACTAGGTAAAACTCACCATCATTCCATACTTGGTATTACTCAAGTCCCAGGCCAGACCAGCTAGCTTAGCGTCGTACGAATACTCATTGAGTGCATCCTTGAATAAACTGATGAACA
>NW_007478646.1:0-304 GCF_000475195.1 Diaphorina citri
CAAGGAAAATAAATTATAGAACTGCATTTATTTCTTAGTTAAGAATTATTATTACTTATTAGGGTTTGGTGCCCCATTCTTTTTTTTTGTTTTGTTTTGTTTATTCGGAATTACTGGAGTCTCAAAAACTGGACCAGAAAATTGGTCCACTATACTTAATTTGAACAAGGAACACTCAGCACCCGAGTCAAAAAATGAAATCAAAGGACTTACCATTATGAAGAAGAGACCCAGCCGGGTTCACTGAACACAACTCCACTCTCTTCTCATTGAACTTCCCACGCTTCACTTAAGGACGTTGCGG
>NW_007478647.1:0-304 GCF_000475195.1 Diaphorina citri
CCTTTAACATGATGTACCACCAAAAGGGGGTTCCTATTTAAGATTTTAAAGTTGACTCTCCTGGGGCCGCCCCTGAGATCCAGGGGTGACAGCTTTTTTTAAACACCCTGCCCCTTGAGTAACTGACTCACTCACTCACTTATAGACATTCTAACCCACTTCTAGATGGGCTAGGGAGATGCGGTTTTCACCATGGGATTACTTATTTTGTACATACTGGGAAAAAGCGAAGTCCGAGGAATGCGAAGCGCTACGATCACGTTGTAGAACCTGTGGAAAGAAGGAAATTCCTTATTAGTCTCAA
>NW_007478648.1:0-304 GCF_000475195.1 Diaphorina citri
TAATAATACAAACAATGCTATTGTGGATTATGGGAGTTTAGGCACATCCACCAATATGTAGTTTTAGCGTCTCCACCATTAACAAATGCTAACAATATGCTTTGTAAATTGTGCGAAAAATTTACAATAGTGTCAAGTTTAAAATCTAATATAGATGGAGCAAAATATGACTCGAAAATTAATTACAAAATGTAATTCGAACAGATAGAAGAAAATAGATAAATAAAAGCTCTAATAGTAAAAGTATCTAATGGATCTAATCTAAGTATCTAATGGAAAAGAGCAAAATAGCATGGTCTCGAGT
>NW_007478649.1:0-304 GCF_000475195.1 Diaphorina citri
AAAAAAACTTTTAATTCGTGTTCACCCTGTATACAAGAAAAAAAAAAATGAAATGAAATGGCACTTCAACAAACGTTCACTTTTATCTAGCTATGTAAATATCTATGTATTTATGTATGTAGAACCTATGTAGATAATGTAGATTATAGGTATGTGCAAAATTTGCATTCTACAGCGCCCTGTCTAACTTCTAAGAGTTCGATTCGAATCTCTATGAATATCTTTGCTCTCTCTCTCTCTCTCTCTCTCTCTCTCTCTCTCTCTCTCTCTTTCTTTCTCTCTCTCTCTTTCTCTCTCTCTCTCT
>NW_007478650.1:0-304 GCF_000475195.1 Diaphorina citri
AGTCAGTGCCAGTGAAAACTACTTACCTCTATTATACTGCAACATGGCAGTTTTAAAATTGGACCAGTTGAGCATAGATCATAGAGATCTATGTGTACCACCTGTGGATGACGTTATTAGTGGTAAGTACGAGTACCTACAGTTTTGAGATTATTTTTTTTGAAGAGGTTTGACAGAGGGAACTGTAACTGCTAAGATCTTATGGTCCTGAAATCAAAGAGAAAGAAGACATCAGGATAGGAGAAAGCCAGCTGTTCCGAGATTTTATTCGTTCAGGATAAAATTCGCCGGGGGCGGGAATCGA
>NW_007478651.1:0-304 GCF_000475195.1 Diaphorina citri
GATTCACGGCGGGGCCGAGGTTTATTTCGGCTCTGTGCTTGGAGTTCGGGGTGCACTCAGCCTCGTGAGGACAATGGTGGTGCGCAGTTCTCAAAAGTTTGGGAACCCCTGCATCAGAGTGTGGAGACAATCAAAAGACATGTGAATTAATGTGATGAGTAGGCGGATAGCTTGTCGCCAAATGGTGGCTGAAAACCCCGCCAAAAAAAACCTTAACAGTTATATACAGTGACGTCAAACCCTTCTCTCTCTCTCTCTCTCTCTCTCTCTCTCTCTCTCTCTCTCTCTCTCTCTCTCCGGTGGC
>NW_007478652.1:0-304 GCF_000475195.1 Diaphorina citri
GCCCAATAAGACCAATTACATAACCTTAGGCTAAAATTCTTCTACTGACCACTGAGAAAACTATAGCCAAAATGTACCGACAAGTGATTTTTCACTAAATTTAGTGAATTGTTGGCAAATCTAGTGATTTAGTGATTTGAGGTCGAAATCTAGTGATTTTTGAAAGAAATGTAATTTCATTGCAAAATTGCTCTTAAAGCTGAAAAATTAGACTATTTTTTTTAAACAACCTACAATTTGTCCCTTCAAATTAGTCGCGTATGCAATATGCACTGCTTAAAATTTAGTGAAAGCGCTATAGTTG
>NW_007478653.1:0-304 GCF_000475195.1 Diaphorina citri
TTGTTTCTATATTTCTTGATTTATTAAATGATGTTTCCCAGGTTGTTGGTAGGGGTTTTATCTCAGAGATTTTGCTTGCATTATTTTCGTAAGAGTTTTTCCATTTTTTATTGTCCTGAATTGCAGTCAACCATCATGAGGACTTGGGCTTGTTTTTTTTTTCAAGCAGAGAGAACCCTTTGAAACTATCAGCTAGCTAGGCTGGTTAGGAGGCTGTTGAGCTGTTCTCCCTGTTTATAGTCCTACAGCCAGACGCTAGTCCACCCTCTGTTTAACGTCCCCTAGCCAGACATAGGTCTACCTC
>NW_007478654.1:0-304 GCF_000475195.1 Diaphorina citri
CACGCCTTGCGCACGTTCCACATTGGGTCCTGGGTGAGACGCACGAAGGATGGAAGCTGTCGGGACGGGGGTAATGGAAAAGGAGACAAGTGTTAGGTATCGTTTTACGCTCTATTTGTAAGTAAACCTCCTGATGGGCGTTTCACCAAAATAAATATAAAATATACAAGGGTACTCCCAATAAGGACAGTTGCTAAGAATGCTAAGGCACTGAATTCATAAACGGAGGAGACTGGTGTTCAAATTACAGCAGTGACAAAAGAGCTTTTTTGATAAAGGAACTGTAACTGCTAAGATTTTATCT
>NW_007478655.1:0-304 GCF_000475195.1 Diaphorina citri
TTCAGAGGTTGAAATATAATTTGGATTTATGTTGCTGAAATCTAGATTCTGAAGTTGAAGCTTAATATTAGAGTAATAAGTTGAACGATTGTTGGTGACCTCGGAAGAAGATAACAATGTGGGTTTACCCACCGATTTTGACTGGAAGTGCACAACATTATCTCTAAAGTACAACTGACCTTTACTGGGTTCAACCAAAAATACACCCTGTAATTCCTTGATCTCGTTGTGATCAAGAGATTCGATTCGTAGTATTTCCTTGTTAGGGAAAACTGCCAAGTACTGATTGATGTCACTTATGAAC
>NW_007478656.1:0-304 GCF_000475195.1 Diaphorina citri
ATTGGAATTTGAAATATTCATTATTTTTAAAACATTGGGAAATTTGAAGGTCTCTTTTCCCTCGATAAGCGGCGAATTTTCTTTTCTCTAGATCCGCTGAGGCCCAAGGTCTAAAGATAACTCTTTACATACATATTATGATTTTGAACATCCAATAAGAATAATACAATTAAACAAAACAGAATAACAAACAAACAAATAATAAAAAAAAGTGTCTGCACATAGAGAGGAAGAGGAAAAACTGATACATAAATAACTAAACAAAATCTATCATAGTTCTCTCTTCCCCCCCCCCCCCCCTCTC
>NW_007478657.1:0-304 GCF_000475195.1 Diaphorina citri
GCACTAAAAACTGACCATCGAAAATTTGACCCGATTACATTACTTTCCTTCCTATAGGATAAGGAAAGTAAAAATTGGATTTTCGAACGTTTACAGTTATTATTTCGGAGTTTTGACCTCAGATTTGGATTATTCCCAACTTTTTACATAGGAATCGACCATTTATTCATAATTTTTACCCATTTGCAACTCCTCCATTAGAAACATGAAGAGTAACCTAACCTAACCTAACCTAACCTAACCTAACCTAACTTAACCTTACCTAACCTGACCTAACCTAACCTGACCTAACCTAACCTAACCT
>NW_007478658.1:0-304 GCF_000475195.1 Diaphorina citri
GGTGGACCGACACAGGATGCAGTCGAAATCCGAACTGTCGGCCCTGGTCAGATCGATCTTGAGCGAGGAAGGTTGAAACTCTGTATCTGGAAAGAGAAAATGACGTATTGGTGAATCATGCGTATTTTAAAATGTCTGGTTTTATTTTTCTCTTGAATCTCTTGCTATTTATGGAGCATTTTCCATTTATTTATGTGCTTAGTGTGAACACCTTAGAGTCTTTAAATTAAACCTTCATAGAGAACAGAATTTACTTACTTTTCAGCTTGTCCACTTCGGTGAGTATCCTGGTCAACAGGACTGG
>NW_007478659.1:0-304 GCF_000475195.1 Diaphorina citri
CTTTCGTGTTCCTGGTAAAAAGACCTTTAATTTGATATATATAGGTCGACCAGGTTTGGATAAGTCCTTCTATGGGGATGGGGACAGACCGACCGACCGACAGAGGACAGACAGACAGACAGACGACACCGAAGCGAATACAAATAGCCCGTCCCTTATTCCTTTTTTGTTACTATCGTAATAATAAAGGAAGGACGGGCTAAAAAATATATGAATAAATTAATTTAATTTAATTTGACAAGTTTCCATTTATTTTTGATCTACAAACTCTCATTTTTCTTATAAATGGTATACCCATCCGTAT
>NW_007478660.1:0-304 GCF_000475195.1 Diaphorina citri
GGAAATTTTCTAAAAGCTTCTTTGTACTCACAAAAGTTGCATCTGCATCGTGTAAAAAGCTCTTTTGTACTAAAAAAAGTAGCATCGTACAAAAAGCTCTTTTGAATTTGAAAAAAAAGTAGCCTCGTATAAAAAGTTCTTTGAAGGATCGTCTAGAAAGCTCCAAAGCTCAAAGTTCCAACGCATGCGCAGGGGAAATTTCCCCCACTTGATTCTGATTCAAGCCCCTCCCCCTTCTGAACTTTTCAGTATACTGGCAAAGTCATCGACTTGGGGTGGGCATTCGGGTGGGGACTATGCTTCT
>NW_007478661.1:0-304 GCF_000475195.1 Diaphorina citri
CTAAACTTTCTACCACCAGAATAAGTGATCAAGGGACAAATTCTACAAAAAGGCCCTTCCCAGGGCCATCCAACCCACTTTTAAATAGGCCTTTTTCAGGGCCACTCAACTCACCAAGTTTTCTTCCTTTCTGGAGACGAAAAAAAGTGATTTATCAAAGTCTTCATTTATATCTATATTCGGCCCACTTCAACGACCTTCTACCTGGAAACAATCTAGGCGCTAGGCCAAGTTACTTACACGAATAAATACACAGCCATGAATACGGTCAGCACCGACACCGAGTGACTAGTCTTGGGTAGCG
>NW_007478662.1:0-304 GCF_000475195.1 Diaphorina citri
TATGGAGAACCAAACCAAATGTCAAGATCTTGTACTGATAGTATGAATTTAGTCCAAAGTTACAAGTGTTACGTCACTCATATTAACCCCTGTCGGTTACATGTTAGCGGATCACAGTGGAAAACTGTTTTGCTGTAATGCCGTAATGATAAAATTGTTACATGCTTTTGACCTTACAGAGCCACAAAATGATTCCACTTGTTACGTACGAGTACGTAGATGTAAGTAATTTGTATAGATTACATTCTATTCCATCTAGTGTGAGAAAATTAATCAGAATGTCATGTTACTTGCACAAGTTTTA
>NW_007478663.1:0-304 GCF_000475195.1 Diaphorina citri
ATCTCATTTTATTTTATTGTTCAGACTTCAGAACAATAAGTACAAGAAATTGTAAAGAGCATGTCAACAGCTTAGCCCAGGCTTGTCCAACCCGCGGCCCGCATGCGGCCCGCGAGCTCATTTTTGCGGCCCGCGAAGGCCCGCCTAAAAAAAATGAACGAATATGAGAAATAACAGTAAATATACTAAATAAAATAATTATTGCATGAAAATTTTTAAATTTATGAAAATTATCCCAGTTTACCTTACAAATTTCATAGTTAGTTTCTGATTCCCTATCACACCTTCTACGTTTTGTACCGAA
>NW_007478664.1:0-304 GCF_000475195.1 Diaphorina citri
GATTTCACACCAGTTTTTTTTTTTTTTTTTAAGTACCTATTTTATTTAGTTGATGTTAAAAATGAATAATTCATCCTTAAAGAGAATTCAGCTAAAAGGTCGGTTTTGGAATTTAAAACTGTGTCCACACATCACATAGGCGACGCCGCCGATCGACTCGATTGATGTAGACTGAAACCGTACACTACCATAAAGGTCTTTTCGTAAAGGTTTCTAAAGGTCTTTGTATAGGAAGATTCGCTGATGTACTACAGATTTGTTATACGATTTCATTTTTTTTTTTTTTTTTTTTTTTTTTTTTTGG